>NC_079440.1:4521621-4531621 GCF_903798145.1 Danio aesculapii
TTCAGCTCTTGACTCTCTCCTTCTGTGTCTTTAATAGTCTGCCTGTACATTAATGTGATCATAATCATATGCTCAAACTCTATTACCTGCTGAAGTTGATTACTGAAGTCTTGTGTAAAAGCTGCGTCAGTGCTGTTGGTAGTGTGTGTGTGTGTGTGTGTGTGCGTGTGTGTGTGTGTGTGTGTGTTATTATAGTTGTTCGCCGGGAATGTCTGCTGATTAACGTTGTGTGTAGGAGGGTTTGTAAGAAATCCAGAGCACTTTTCTGAAGAAGATATAAGTGGCGCTCGCCTGATTCTGGAGTGGTAGGAACGGTTGCCAGGATGCTGTTGTCTGCTAAGGTGTTTCAAGTGTGCGCGCGTGCGTGTGTGTGTGTGTGTGTGTGTGTGTGTGTGATAAATGGTTGCTAGGGTGTTGTGAAGGGTTGCTAGGGCTTAACTATGCGGAGGCTTGTTATAACAAGCATTAATGTCCGACCCAATCAAAAACTAACTAACTAAATAAATAAATAAATAAATAAATAAATAAATAAATAAAAAGAGTAAGAAAAAAGGCATTTTTTAGGATCAGAATATCTTAAAGCTGTTTGTTTTTGTTTTATCATCCTCTATATGAATAAATGTTTAAATACATACATTCATTCATTTTCTTTTCGGCTTAGTCCCTTTATTAATCTGGGGTCACCACAGCGGAATGAACCGCCAACTTATCCAGCAGGTTTTTACGCAGCAAATGCCCTTCCAGCCACAACCCATCACTGGGAAACATTCATACACACCCATTCACACTCATAGACTATGGACATTTTAGCTTACCCAATTCACCATACCGCATGTGTTTGGACTTGTGGGGGGAAACCGGAGCACCCGGAGGAAACCCACGCTAACACAGGGAGAACACGCAAACTCCACACAGAAATGACAACTGGCCAAGCCGAGGCTCGAACCAGCGACCTTCTTGCTGTGAGGCGACAGCACTACCTATTGCGCCACCACATCGCCAATGTTTAAATACAGTGCTCAGCATATATAAGTACAGCCCTCACAAATCCATCTATTAAATTCATATATTTTTAAGAGGAAGCTATACAATATTATATTCTTGTAATCTGGAGGTTATCTAACAAAATAACTTATGATAACGGTCCAAAAACTAGTACAGCCAAATCAATATCTTATAGAAAAATATGAAATACAAATTTTAAAATGAGGAAAAAATCAAGAGGAAAAATGTAGTTGAAAATTTGTAGTGTGTAATTTTTTTTGCAATATTTTGCGTGAATTTAATTGTGTTATCTTTTAATTTCTAAATATGTTCAGTGACTAAATTATTATTCTAATAAATATATCTCTAATACCAAATATATACATATATATCTCTAATGCACCACAATACATCGCCTATATTCACTGAGAAATGGACCAAAATATTCATTTTCAAAATTAATTAAAAAATAAATACAATTTTTATATGTTTTTTTTTTTTTTTTTTTTCAATTTAATTACATTTTTTTACTAAATTTAATACACACACACACACACACACACACACACACACACACATATATATATATTTTATTAATAATTTAAATACTTTTATTGTATTGTAATTGATATTATATTTTGTCAGGTTTTATATAGGACTAATAATAATAGATATTACTAAAGGTAATACTAAACATTTATTTATTTATTTATTCTGTTTATTCTATTTGTTTATTTTTATTTATCTATTTTTTATTTATTTAATTAATTTATTTATTTGTATTAATTAATCAATTTATGGGCAGCACGTTGGTGCTGTGGGTAGCGCTGTCGCCTCACAGCAAGAAGATTGCTGGTTCGAGCCTTGGCTGGGTCAGTTGGCATTTCTGTGTGGAGTTTGCATGTTCTCTCTGTGTAGATGTGGGTTTTCTCTGGGTGTTTCAGTTTCCCCCACAGTCCAAAGACATGCAGTAAAGGTGAATCGGGTAGGCTAAATTGTCCGTTGTATACGTGTGTGAATGGAAGTGTATTAGTGTTTCCCAGTGATGGGTTGCAGCTGAAAGGGCATCCGCTGCATAAAAAATACAGTATGCTGGATAAATTGATTGGTCATTCTGCTGTCGCAACCCCAGATTAATAAAGGGACTGAGCTGAAAATAAAATAAATGAATTTTATTTTATTTTATTTTATTTTATTTTATTTTATTTTATTTTATTTTATTTTATTTTATTTTATTTTATTTTATTTTATTTTATTTTATTTTATTTACACACTTCTTTTGACCAGGGTTGTTATAGTTAACATAAAATAAATAAATAATAATACAAATGTATTACAGTGTAATTGTATTAAAGTACTGAGTAATATTAACAGCATGTATGTACTGTAAAGTTAGGATTAGGGTTTGGTTCAGAATTGCTGCATGATATTACACAAAACATATAAAAATGAAATAAAATACATTTAAAATACTATTATTTCTGATGAGATTCACAATTATTACATTGAGGACAATAAAACAAACCTATAGCTATAAAGAAAAAAACAGAAGACTCACTGATGTTAAATAAAAATCTATGAAAAGCATAATTATTACTTAATTTAACTACTTAATTTTAATTTTGTTTCATTAACATAATCATTATTATAATATAATTATATATACATATATTTTAATATATTTTCTATTTGTTATATTATTATTTTTTCTTTTATGTATGCATGTACTATTGGTTTCATTGTGGAAATTGTAAATCTCACTTCAGAAATATTAATTTTATGTTGCTATTTTATGTTTTGCAATAGCGATACATTTGGTAATGGCTTTTCTGAATTCACAATTTATTAAAATGGCTTAAATACCAGATAAAATAATAATAATAATAATAATAATAATAATAATAATAATAATAATAATAATAATAATAATAATATGCAGCCATATTGCACACCACACACCAGCTGCTTGGTAGAGAGGAGACCATATGATGAAGCCAATTATGATATGGGGATGGTTTGGAGGCCATGATGGACAGAGGCCAGTGGGCGAATTTGGTCAGGATGCCAGGGTTAAACCCCTACTCTTTTTTTTTGAGGGACATCCTGAGATTTGTTATGACCACAGAGACGGGACCTCGGTTTAACATCTCATTCGAAAGACGGCACTCACTGAGCAGTATAGAGTCCTCATCAATATACTGGGGCATTAGGACCCACACAGACCGTAGATTGAGCGCCCCCTACTGTTCTCATTAACACCACTTCCCGCAGCAACCTAGCTTTCCCATGTGGTCTCCCATTCAGGGCGCAACTTCAGTGAGCGACCATGTGATCACATCAGCTCAGAAATATTCATATATCAGAAATATGTATTTTATGTTGTTATTTTATATTTGTCAATAGTGATACCTTTAATAAAGACTTCTATATAATCATAACCTAAAAAAGTTGCTTAAATACCAGAGAGATAAATAAATCCAGTACTAAAGTTATCACTTCTTGCTTTATACTCCATTTGATGCTGTTATGGGAAGAATTCCCAGTGTGCACAGATAAGACTAGAGTAAACAGAGTGTGTGTGAATCTGTTGTATCTGTGTTCTCTTTATCAAAACACACAGACAAGAGCAAAACCTTGAAATGTCATTGCCTACGGCAGCGGCAACAATGTTATGAATTTAAGATATCTGGACATTATTCAGTTGTTGCCCTGTCCATGTCACGGTCAAACTGAACACACACAAAGAGTGTGTTTTAGCGGCTGCAGTAAAGCAAAGCGTGTCTTTGGCTAACAGACAGTGATTTTTCACAGAGTGGCATCTTCCAATATTCCCTTTGTCATTTTGATAATGTCGGCCGCTAGAGCAAGCTTTTAGATGATGATTGTCCAATTATTCTGTGGAGATGGGGATCAGCCTGCAATGAAGATATGATTGAGCTCAAATCAGGGTTTCCATTTAAATAATGTGAGCGTTTATTCTGCCAGTATGAATGTGAACATCCAATATGAATACATTCTCTTGACACGGAGGTCATTGTTATCAATGGCAGCAGTCCAACACTGAGTTATTTTAGTAGTGCTGAGATAATAGTTCAGTTTTTAAGAATGTTTGGAATCAGCTTTCATATTTTCTGTTTAGCTTGCTGTTTTACCTACTTTAATAATGTAATGTACTTTTACTTGACATTTTAGTGTAGCTTTAAACTTAATTGCCCCTCAATTTTTATTACTATTACATTTATTTATTACTAGTACATTATTATTATTATTCTTTTTATTATTATTATTATTTACTTCATATTACAATTTCACTTCCACTTTATATTATTTTACTGAATGCTATATTAACATTTATGTGAGTAAAACGTGAGTGAATCAGCCATGTGATTGGCGGATTAGAAATTTGCATTAATGAGCAGCACATATATATATATATATATATATATATATATATATATATATATATATATATATATATATATATATATATATATATATATATGCAATAGTTCTGTGTGGTTCTCGAATCTGATTGGCTGATAGCCGTGTGATATTCTGCAATAACAGCACTCGTACAGCCTCTTCACCCTTGCTGTTACTCCACCCACATAGAGGAACAAGCAGACGAATGAACAACTCGCTATAGTTTGACAAATATTGCAGCTGTTTGACAACAAAATGTCCTTTTGAGACTTTTTTGGCGGGAATGTAGTTGTTTTGATTACAACTATGCAGTTTATTTAAAAAGATCATTTCAGCAAGTGAGTTGAAAAAAAAGTGACATGGGTGAAGTAGCAATGGTGTCTGCTGTTCTGACGGTCAGCTGGAGATGTGAATGAATGGCAGAAGAAAGTAGTTCCTCATACAAAAAAGCAACAGATTTACTCATTTTATTTAAGGTAAAGTCAACTAATCGCCTTAAAAACAACAGATTTACTCACTTTATTTAAGGTAAAGTCAACTAATCGCTTCAAAAGCAACAGATTTACTCACTTTATTTAAGGTAAAGTCAACTAATCGGTTCAAAAGCAACAGATTTACTCATTTTATTTAAGGTAAAGTCAACTAATCGCCTTAAAAACAACAGATTTACTCATTTTATTTAAGGTAAAGTCAACTAATCGCCTCAAAAACAACAGATTTACTCACTTTACTTAAGGTAAAGTTATCTAATCGCTTCAAAAGCAACAGATTTACTCACTTTACTTAAGGTAAAGTCAACTAATCGCTTCAAAAGCAACAGATTTACTCACTTTACTTAAGGTAAAGTCAACTAATCGCTTCAAAAGCAACAGATTTACTCACTTTATTTAAAGTAAAGTCAACCAATCGATTTAAAAGCTATGGGTTTGCTCTATTATGTTAGTGCAGCAGATGTAGTACATGCATTTTAGACATGCTGGAGTTCACATGGGACACTGATTTCTTGTTAAAAAGACATGAATAAGTTGATTTGCTAGAAGAGGTTTCTGTAGGACTTTGAGCATGCTGTAGGGAAGCATTTGAACAGGAGGACTGGGAAGCTTTTTTTTCTCCATTGAGAGATCTCGCTCAGGGCTTCGGCTCTGTCGCTCTCTCAGGGCGTTTCGTCTTCGAGAGACTTGCGCCATCGTTCTGTGTTCATGCCGTGAGTCAGAGCTCTGCTGCCATCTGTTAGTGCCGGTACCTTCAGAAACACTCAAGTATGTCTAATATTAGCGTTTTTTTTTTTTGCCTCCTCTCGCCCAGTGCACATCCCATCGGAGGCAGTGTCCTGGGGGAGGCCATCTGTCCGTGCGGCTCTGGCTTGTCCAGCTCCTGTCTCAGCATTAACACTGGAGGAATCAACCATACTAGTAAATGATTGTGGGCTTGTGACCTTGCCTGCTTCATGTGCGTTATTGCAATATACAGTTGAAGTCAGAATTATTAGCCCTCCTGAATAATTAGCCCCCCTGTTTATTTTTTCGCCAATTTTTATTTTAATGTAGGGAAGATTTTTTCCACACATTTTTAAAATATAATATGTTTAATAACTCATTTCTAATAACGGATTCTTTTATTTTTAACATTTTTTGCTAGATAATTTTCAAGATACTATATTCAGCTCAAAGTGACATTTAAAGACTTAACTAGATTATAAGGTTAATTAGGCAAGTTAGAGTAATTAGGCAAGTAATTGTATAACAGTGGTTTGTTCTGCAGACAATCGCAAAAAAAAAGCTTAAAGGCGCTAATAATATTGACCTTAAAATGCTTTAAAAAAAATAAAACTGCTTTTATTCTAGCCAAAATAAAACAAACTTTCTCCAGAAGAAAAAATATGATAGGAAATACTGTGAAAAATACCTTGCACTGTTAAACATAATTTGGGAAATATTTGACAAAGAAAACTAAAATTCACAGGAGGGAGATTAATTTTGACTTCAATTGTATGTATAGATGAGGGCAAAAGTATTAACCCTTCTGTGAAATGTTCTTTCATTTTTTAATATTTGCTTAAGTGCTGTTTAATGGAGAGTTTTTTTTCAGCACAGTTTTAAACGTATCAGTTTTAATAACAATTTGTTAATATTATTTTCTTTTGTCTTTGCCAAGATGACATACACATTATAGTACATAGATATTTTTCAACACACTGGTATTCAGTTTAAAGTGCAATTTAACTAGATTGATTAGGTTATTTGGCAAGATAGGTAATTAGACAAGTCATTGGACAACAGTGGTTTAATATATGCAGTTAAAGTCAGAATTATTATCCCCCCTTTGAATTTGTTTTTCCTTTTTAAATATTTCCCAAATGATGGTTAACAGAGCAAGGAAATTTTCACAGTATGTCTGATAATATTTTTTCTTCGGGAGAAAGTCTTATTTGTTTTATTTCGGCTAGAATAAAAGCAGTTTTTAATTTTTTATGAATCATTTTAAGGTCAATATTATTAGCCCCTTTAAGCTATATATTTTTTCAAACATCTAGTCTAATATTATTTACTGTCATCATGGCAAAGATAAAATAAATCAGTTATTAGAAATGAGTTATTAAAACTATTATGTTTAGAAATGTGTTGAAGAAATGTTCTGTCCATTAAACAGAAATTGGAGAAAAAAATAAACAGGGGGGCTAATAATTCAGGGGGGCTAATAATTCTGACTTCAACTGTATGTGTAGGCAGATTATGATGCAATTGACTAATATTCACTAAAAAGTCAACTGTCCCCTTAATAAACTACTAACTAATGCTTATAATGAAGGTACTTGACCCCAGCATTGATCTGAATGTGTCTACTTTGATTATGATCAATGTTTATTTCATTGATAAGCATGTACATTTGCAGTACATTTAGGGCTCAATATCTTAAAGGCAAACTGAAAGTAACAGCATCTCGAGCTGTTTACTAGTGATAAAGACATTCACACTGTGGGGAGTCTGTGGGGCCGATGGCCTCGTTGACGTATTACTATTCAACAAGGCAAATGTGTTTGTGAGGAGCGAGGTGAAAACTTGCAAATAACTGTAATGTGAGACACGAGATATCTGCCTCCAGTGCTGCCAGACAATCAGATGATCTGAGTGAGTGGGTGAGGGAATGAGTAGGTGATGAAGTGAATGGGTGAATGAGAGTCATTTAGTGAATGAACTAGAGAGTGAGTGAATAAGTGAGAAAGTACAGTAAGTGAGTGACTGAGTGAATGAGAGCGAATGAATGAATGAATGAGTGAGAATAAATGAATAATCAAGTGAGTAAATGAGTTAGAAAGTACAGTAAGTGAGTGACTGGGTGAATGCGCGAGTGATTGATTGATTGAATGAATGAATGTATGAGTGAGAATGAATGAGTGAGTGAGAATGTGAGAGAATGACTGAGTGAGTGTGAGTTGGGGAATGAGTGATGGAGAATGATTGGGTGAATGAGAAAGCGAGTGAATTGGTGAGAAAATATGGTGGGTGGGTGAGTGAGTGAGTGAGTGAGTGAGTAGGTAAGTGTTTGGGTGAGTGAGTGAGTTGTTAAGTGAGTTCATTAGTGAGTGGGTGGGTTAGTACGTTGAGTGAATAAGTGAGCACTGAACTTTGGTTCCGATCACAGTTGTTCCCAAGGGTTTGATTGTTTATATATATACATACATCAGAATCAGAATCAGAATCAGAATCAGAATCAGTTTTATTGCCAAGTGTGCTTCACACACACAAGGAATTTGTTTTGGCTACAGAAGCTTCCAGTGTACATAAAGTGACATGTGACAACACAAAATAATCTGAAAAAATAAAATAATAATAATAAAAAATGATGAACATTAAACAGATGCGGTTAGTGAAGAAACCTGGATGTTGAGTTGTATGTACAGATTGTTATAAATATACAGGTTACAAGGTGCTGTGTACAAGTGCGAATGTAGAGAGTATTGCATTGTATATTGATATAAGGTGCTGTGTACAAGTGCGTATGAGAAAGTATTGCACATATTTATTGCACAGTAGGGGAATATTAACTGTTCATAAGGTAGACAGCCTGAGGAAAGAAACTTTTCCTGTGTCTGGCTGTTTTTGTGCTTGGTGCTCTGAAGCGCCGACCAGACGGTAACAGTTCGAACAGGTAGTGTGCTGGGTGTGAGGCGTCCAGAGTGATTTTGCGAGCCCTTTTACTCACTCTGGAAGAGTACAGTTCTTGAAGTGTAGGAAGGGTAGTGCCAGTGATTCGTTCAGCAGTCCGGACTATTCGCTGTAGTCTACGGAGGTCAGTTTTGGCAGCTGAGCCGAACCAGACGGTGATTGAAGTGCAGAGGATGGATTGGATGACAGCTGAGTAGAACTGTACGAGCAGCTCCTGTGGCAGGTTGAACTTCCTCAGCTGACGAAGGAAGTACAGTCTCTGCTGGGCTTTCTTCACAATAGAGTCTATATGAGTGTCCCACTTCAGATCCTGAGAGATGGTGGTGCCCAGGAACCTGAATGACTCTACTGCAGCCACAGTGCTGTTCATGATGGTGAGTGGGGGGAGTGCAGGGGGGTTTCTCCTGAAGTCCACTATCATCTCCACTGTTTTGAGCGTGTTCAGCTCCAGGTTGTTGTATCTGCACCATAACGCCAGCCGCTCCACCTCCTGTCTGTATGCAGACTCGTCACCGTTCTGGATGAGGCCGATAACAGTAGTGTCGTCTGCAAACTTAATGAGTTTGATGGAGGGGTCTTTTGCAGTGCAGTCGTTGGTGTACAAGGAGAAGAGCAGTGGAGAAAGAACACATCCCTGGGGGGCACCAGTGCTGATGGTGCGGCTGTCGGATGTGATTTTGCCCATTCTGACTAGCTGCTGTCTATCTGTCAGAAAGCTGGTGATCCATTGACAGACAGAGCTAGGAACAGAGAGCTGGGCCAGTTTGTACTCAAGCAGTGATGGGACGATGGTGTTAAAGGCAGAACTGAAGTCCACAAACAGAATCCTTGCGTAGTTCCCTGGTTTGTCCAGATGTTGTAGGGTATAATGCAGTCCCATGTTGACTGCATCATCCACAGACCGGTTTGCTCTATAGGCGAACTGCAGGGGGTCCAGCAGGGGTCCAGTGATGTCCTTCAGATATGCTAGCACCAGTCTTTCGAATGACTTCATGGCCACAGATGTTAAGGCACAGGTCTGTAGTCATTGAGTCCTGTGATCTTTGGCTTCTTTGGGATTGGGATGATGGTGGAGCGCTTAAAGCAGGATGGAACTTTGCGCTGTTCCAGTGATCTATTGAAGATATGGGAGAAAATGGGAGCCAGCTGGTCAGCGCAGGTTCTCAGACAGGCTGGTGAGACACCATCTGGCCCTGGTGCTTTCCTTCTCTTCTGTTTACTGAAGATCTGACGCACATTTTCCTCACTGATCTGAAGAGCAGGGGGGGAGAGGAAGATGGCTGGAGGTGTTGATGGCTGTGTAGGGCGATGGTCCGGGCTGTGTTGATGTGGTGTTGATGGCTGTGTAGGGAGATGGTCCGGGCTGTGTTGATGTGGTATTGATGGCCGTGTAGGGCGATGGTCCGGGCTGTGTTGATGTGGTGTTG
>NC_079440.1:4536621-4569935 GCF_903798145.1 Danio aesculapii
TTGCTCACTCACTCACTTTCTCACCCACTCACTCATTTGCTCACTCACTCCCTTTACCTCACTTACTAACCTACTCACTCCATCATTCATTCACTCACTCACTCCCTGACCTGCTTATTCACTCACTCATTTGCTCACTCACTCACTATCATTCTCACCCCCTCACTTTCTCGCTCGCTTGCTCACTCACTCACTGAATAAGTCAATCACTCAGTTGCTCACTAACTCAATTGGCAACTTTCTTGCTTTTCCTCACTCACTCATTTGCTTACTCTTTTTCACCCACACACTTTCTATTTCACCTCCATCACTCACTCACTCACTCACTCGCTTCATCTGTCTCTCACTCCCTCCACTCGCTCACTCACTCTGTCCATTACTCAATCGACCACACAGTCTATCACTCACTCATTCACTCACTCATTCACTCACTTAATCACTCACTCACTCACCCACTCACTCACTTCTTTAAGCCTCACTCCCTCACTTATTGCTCTGCATGCTGCTCTACATCCACTCAGTCGCTCACTTGAAAACCAGCTCACTTCCTCATTTTCTCACTTATTTGCTTATTCACTCACTCATTTGCTCACTCACTCACTTCTCACCCACTCACTCATTTGCTCACTCACTCCCTTTACCTCACTTACTAACCTACTTACCCCATCATGTATTCACTCACTCACTCCTGACCTGCTTATTCACTCACATCATTTGCTCACTCACTCACTAACATTTCACTCCCTCACTTTCTTGCTCGCTTGCTCACTCACTTACTGAATAAGTCAATTACTCAGTTGCTCACTAACTCAATTGGCACTCCCTCACTTTCTCACTCACTCACTCACTTTGACTCTTTCAATCACTCACTCCATCCACTCACTCACTCCATCCACTCACTCACTCACAAATTCACTCTCTCATTCACTCCCTCCACTCACTCACTCATTCACTGCCTCATTCACTCTTTCCGCCCACTTACTTACTCAATCCCACCGCTCACTTACACACTCACTCACTCACTCACTCATTTACTCACTCACTCACTCACTCACTCACTTACTCACCCACTCGTTCACTCCCTCATTCACTCCCTCCATCCACTTTGAGAGATGAGTGCATATTGTTAAATAGTTTTACTAAAATGAATATAACATGGGCAGCACGGTGGCACAGTGGGTAGCACAATTGCCTCACTGCAAGAAGGTCGCTGGTTTGAGCCTCGGCTGGATCAGTTGGCATTTCTGTGTGGAGTTTGCATGTTCTCCCCATGCTGGTGTGGGTTTCCTCCGGGTGCTAGTGTTTCCCCAACAAGTCCAAATACATGTGGGATAGGTGAATTGGCAAGGCTAAATTGTCTGTAGTGTATGAGTGTGAATGAGAGTGCATGGGTGTTTCAGCTGGCAGGGAATCTGCTGTGTAAAACATATGCTGGATAAGTTGGCGGTTCATTCCGCTGTGGTGACCCCAGATTAATAAAGGGACTAAGCTGAAAAGAAAATGAATGAGTGAATAATAGGACCAAATTTAACCCAATGTTTGGGTTACTTCATATTTTACTCAATTTGGGGGTTAAATAACCCACCATTTCGTAGACTGTAGTATGAACTAAAAAAGGAATCATTTCAAGAGAGCAAACTGCAGTCTTTGAAACAAAACACTTACACTTTCTTTTATTTTAGTCCTGACATTTTGCTATCGGTTTCTTTTCTGGTTTGTGCTGTAGAACAGAAACAGACAGCTGTCATTTATCAGCGCAGACAGCGTGTTCTCCACAATGAAGTGGCGAGTGAAGGCTTTTGACTGCAGACAGACAATATGTGCAACTGTGGAGCTTGACAGAAGCTTGTTTTCTTTTGACCTGTAATCATACCCATCATCCCGCAGTAAAGGATCTCTGTTATCTCCAGAGCTTTGCACGAGTTATCCAATCTGGAGCCATTAGTGCAGATCCCACCGCCTTGGCATTCGAGAGATTAAAAACTTAACCCAGTTTGATATCTTTTTTTTTCTATCACGCGCAGGTTTGGATAGAGGACGAAAGAGAAACTCCCCAGAGCTCAGCCACACAACATGACGTCAGAAAACCTGATCGGCCCAGGGAACACTGAGCGAAGAGAGAGAGAAAAGAGCAGCGAGGATAAACGAGACGGGCAGATAATATGATTATTAACGAAGTCAGTGAGACAGAACCCATTTGTGGGCTGCTAAGGGTACAAAGAAAATAGCTGAGGAAGAAAGCTGGAGAGTGAAATGATGCATTAGCGAGAGTCAGACTGGAGAAAATGGACAAAGTTTGATGTTATCATCAACAATAGGCTACAAATGACTCATGAGCCACACACACACACACACACAAACGCACGCACACATGCTCATTACCTGTCATTACATTATCAAATGTAAATGCACAACAAGGTAATTTTACTTTATACATTTTTTGACGTAATCTGATTTAGTGTGGTTCATTTGGTCATAATTCAACTTGGTTATGTTAGGGATAAAGTACATACAGAAGGTTAAAAAGGAAAATAAATAAATAAAAGCAAATAAATACAAATATATAAAAAAATAATAAAAAACTAAATAAAATAAGTAAAACTCAATATATAAAAAAGTAAATAAATAAACAGAAATAAATAAAAATGAATAAATAAATAAAAAGTACAAATAAATGGATAAAAAAGTAAATAAATTAAAATTAAATAAATAAATAAAAATATATTATTAAACAATAAATCAATAAAATAAAATAAATAGATAAAATAATTAAATAAATAAATAAATTTAAAAAAATAGATGAATAAAAAATATATATAAATATAAATAAAATAAATAGATAAAATAAATAAAATAAGTAAATAAATAAATAAAAATAAATAAATAAAAATATATTATCAAATAAAAAAATCTATAAAATACATACATAAATAAAATAATAAATACATAAATAAATAAAATATAATAAATAACAAATAAATACAAAATAAATAAGTAAAAAATAAAAATATAAGGTAAAATAGATCAATAAAAAATAATTAATAAATAAAAATAAATAAAAATAAATAAGTAAATATAAATACAATAAATAGATAAATAAACAAAGTAAATAATAAATAAAATAAATAAATAAAAAAGTAAATAAAAAATATATATATAAATATATGAATAAATAATAAATCAACAATAGATAAATAATATAAATAGATTAAATAAATAAATACATATAAATAAATATAAATAAACAAATAAATAAATAGAAAATAAATAATTACATACATAAATATAAATAAATAAATAAATAAATAAATAAATAAATAATAAATAAATAAATAAATAAATAAAGTAAATAAATAAATAAATAAATAAATAAAATTAAGGAAATTAAGGAAATTACATATTCATACTTCACAAACCTTCACAAGTTCAGCAGTAAATATCTTATGTGATGGAATGGATTTTTTGATGGAAGGGTTTTTTTTGGTTACGAATTGTTTAGACTCACTCACATTATCATGAACGCCATTAAACGATGACATCACATTATGTCATTGCTGCTCTTTGCTCATTGTGACAGGAATGATACTACTCTGCTTGCAACGTTTCACCACATCAGTTACTTATTCTTGAGAGAATTTCTATAATATGACCGAGCAGAAAAAGAGGTTTGCCTTCACACTCTCAACAACAAACAAGGCACAAAAGCTGTCACCGTGGCTATAGCATCTTTTCAATTGGTACTAAAACTTATTTTTAGGTGCCAATTGTACACTGTTAGTAATAATATGTATCACAAATACAATTCATAGGTACATTGATCATCTTATTAGATATATACAGTATTCTTATCAAAGATTTTCCAACTATTGTTTAACGGAACATGAAATTCTCACAGTATCTCTTTTTTATTCTTTAAATCTGGTAGCAATCGCCTTCAGCATAAATCTTGTTTCCTGCATACGTTAATCGGCAATACGTTGGGTTTTTTGACAAGTTTTGCAAACTAAACACCTCCATCACACATATAAGGCAAACAAATAGTATGATTTTCCTCTGCATGAAATATACACATACATGGACTAGCAACAATTGTCACCACTAAACATAAGTAATCATAACATACGGTCTCTAAAGTTTTCTAAAGCATCTCAAATAACTGAGATCCCGGACGAGCCCCCAATTAAATGTTACAGTCATTTAAGATGGAAAGCTAGGGTTACAGCAACAGTTAAAATGTTATGACCCCTTTATGAATAGTGGTGGCAATGGAGCAGACGAACAACCAATTATGCCAAAATAAGTGTATTTACAAGGTGAATAAATTATAACAACAAAATATATACAAGTCAAAGAAAAACTAAATTAAATGGTTGTAATAAAGGCCATGCCACAATGTCTAAACTATCTAAGAAAAGATAGAAAAGGTTGCGCTCTCAAATAAACGCTGCTGAAGTTTGATTTAGTGCGTCTATGTAACTAGTATGTCTCAAACATTCATTAGATTTCCTAGGAATATTTGTGAAGGTCTCCAATAGACCTAAAGAGCAGCATTAATGCGCTCTGAAGTAAGTGAAATGGTTATAAACTCCAGCAAGATAATGTCATTGCATGCAGAGCCATAGACCTTTATCTATAAATAAAATATAATTATGGAAACTGTGTCTACGTCGTGTTTGCTGGCCTCACGCATCACACACCTGTCAGTCAGTCAGCACGTCACTTTAAAGGGTTAAACAAATAACGCACAGCACTACTACGATTGCACTTTGCGCTGTTATAATTCACTTACCTTTTTAATACGATTTGGTGCGATTATTATCTGTTATTAAAAAAAAAAACGACTGAATGTTTTGAATGAGAAGCTGTAATGTAGCCGTGGCGGGATGAATTTTGGTGTGCGCCCTGCCATGGCAGAAACCATGCATACTTAAGCCTTTGAATTGCACTTTAAGCTAAATAGTGTCTTGCTTGAAATAATACAGTATTATGTAGTCACCATATATATTTGGCACCATATATTTCACTCATATGCTTAATAAATGTTAAAAATTTCATAGAAGAGCTAATTATTTTACTTCAATAGTACACTACCTGACAAAAGTCTTGTTACAGATTTTAGGAACAACAAATAATAATGTCTAGTTGATCATTTAGTATCAGAAGTGGCTTATATGAAAGGCAAAGCCCTCTAGATTACGCTTAATTTACCTAAATAAAATATGATCATGCCTTGATTTTTAATGATTTAATTAGGACAGTAAGGTCTGACTTTGCTCAGACAAAAGTCTTGTCACTTAACAGAAATAATGTCCAGTATACAATATAAAGTCATGCTGAAGTGGAAACAGAATGGTTTGGTACAGACAAAGTGACCCTTTTGTAGTTTGAACTTATTTTCTTATCAGCAAATCAATAGACAGTAGTGTTTGGGAATCTTTGGAAACTATTCATTATTTTTCCTAATCAGTTTGGTGGTGGTGCTGGTGCGGAATGACACTCTGCAGCTTTAAGTGTGTGAAACAGAGTTGTAAGGACAGTCGTTTTTCAATGACAAAGAAGTCCAGAGGAGATTAACCGCTCTGGGACTCCTGCTGTCACGAAGGAGAAGTGATTCCCAAGACATCAGCTATAAAATAATCAGAGTTGGATTTAGTCCGAGTCGTTAGTTTATGCCCTCAAATGGCATTTTTATTATTTTTATGAGAGGTGACAGAGTTGATTTCATTTATGGGCTGACGTGAGGTCTTTGGCATCGAGGGATCTTATTTTGGTGGTGACATAAAACACTTATTCTATTTATACTGCATCTTGAATCTTGGTGAAAAAAGACATAGTACTGTATGTCATTGGCACATCCTGAAATCCAGCTGTCGAAGCCCACAGCTGTTAGAGTGACGACTGAACCATTGAAGCTGTCATTTCAGGAGCTGACGGGAAGCTTCATGCTCAATCATCAGTATAATTACTGTCCGTCTTATTCCCTCTTTCTCTGGTATTTAGCAGGTACAGTAACCCAAAAAGTATTTAAGCCACTTAAATGTGTTTAAGCCGCATGTAAGACATGCTGTGAATTAAAATGTCAAAATTCACCACATTTATTTTCGTGGTGGGGAGAGTACTGAATCATACTCAAGTAAAAGTATCAGTAATTGCTAAAAATGAGTTTAAGTAATAGTATTAAAGGGCACCAATGATGCACAATCAACTTGTAAAAGCTGTTTGAACAGAACTGTGTGTAGGTATAGTGTGTCCACAGTCATATTGGAGTGACAGAAACACAACACGTCTCTTTTTTACATTTCTTGATGTTAAAAAGGGTCCAAATCCCATGATTTTGATGTAGGAGTGCGGTTTACCCGCCCACCAAATTGATTGACAGTAGGGATGCCCGATATTGGAAAAATTATACATTGTACATTTTTTTTATATCTTGCGATACACTTACCGGCCACTTTATTAGGTATGCCTTACTTATACCTGGTTGGTCCCTCTTTTGCCTTCAGAACTGCTTTAATCCTCCATGGCATAGATTCAACGAGGTACTGGAAAATCCTCACAAATCTTGGACCATTTTGACATGATAGCATCACACAGTTGCTGCAGATTTGTCGGCTGCACATCCATGATGTAAATCTCTATTGGATTGAGAACTGGTGACTGTGGAGGCCATTTGAGTACAGTGAACTCATTGTCATGTTCAAGAAACCAGCCTGAGATGATTCGCGCTTTATGATATGGCGCATTACTCTGCTGGAAGTAGCCATCAGAAGATGGGTACACTGTGGTCATAAAGGGATGGACATGGTCAGCAACAATACTCAGTTCAAGAGTTCACACTTGCAATCGTTTAAGAATAAAGCGTATTTGGCGTGCTGTCTGGGGAGAGGGCTTCTGAGCTCGGGAGATGCCCCAACTCGAGTTATTCCCCTTATCAGGAAACAGAGAGGAATTTAGGATTCGAGCGAAGTAGTATCTAGCCCGGCCCCAGAACGCTCTCCCCGGGATTGCAATGCTTAAGAGTTGAGGTGACGGGGTGGTGGAGAGATGCTAAAGACGTAAGATGCTGCAGGTAAGACAGCTTTGGTATATATAGGGGTTTGGTCAAGAACTGATTGGATAATAGAATAATTGTCAATGACGTATTTGATACTGAAACTTCAGTCTCTGGGTCAATCCGTGTAAAGATTTTGGACATCTTTTTGGACTTTTTAATGCTTCCAACAGTTTGCTGCAATTATAAATCGCCCATGTCTTGAGGCAGTTCATTATGATGTGATTCACCTTCTATGTGTGATTTGATTGGACAGGAATCCAAAAGACAAGAAAAATAATAGTGACAGCAGTTTGAAGGAAAGAAGTGGAGTAAAAGTACCAATACTGCACTAAAAATGCACTCAAGGGAAAGTGAAAGTACACATTTTTTAAAAAAACACTTAGTAAATTACAATTCCTGAGTAAAACTACTCAATTACAGTAATTTGAGTATTTGTAATTTGTTACTTTACACCACTGGCAACTAAACGCGCACACTTCATGCACAAACACACCTTTTAAATGTCACAAAAACTCTTTCACAACTGAAAGTTACTTTCCGCTGTGCTTGCTTAATTTGGTGTAAAGATTTGTTATGCGTTACTGAAACAACAAGGAGGACACAGCAAAGAAATAGTACTTTTTAAATTTAAACTACTTTATTATTAAAGACCCCGAGCCTATTTCAATAGTTCCCACTCTTGGGATTGTATCGGATATCGGTATGTAGCACACATACACCAAATGTTTGTTTTTCTCATTCCCTCAAGGTGCATAATGAGTTCATCCTGCCGTCGGAGAAGGAGGGTTTCATCTACCGCATCGCTGACATTATAAAGCGAGCAGAGTCGATGATGAAGAAGGACTCGTTTGGGTCATCATGAAAACCATGGAGTCTCCGTCCCTCGTATAAACAACGTCAACTCACTGTCCGGTTCTCAGGTGAGAAAGCAAGAAAGCAAGTTTGGCATGCTGTCCCTGGAGAGAACCCTGAGCTCGGAGATTTGAGCCCAGGGCTCCCGCCCGGTCGATAAGCATATCAGGAGATCCGAGATCAGGTAGGTCTCAAGAGCTCTCCCTTTGGAAAAGGGAGGAAAAGGAGGAGATGGGGTGAAAGGGGGGATTCTTCCAAACGAAGATAGAGCAGTAGGGAGAAAATGATCCATTTATAGTAAACTAGGATCACTCTGATTGGATTATTACTGATTACAGATGAGTGGCCAGACGTGCTCAATCATATCACGTGATCCTCTCGAAAGTAGTTTATGAAACTTCACAAGGTGTATTATGGAATATCTTAAACTGACCAGTTACTATGTATTTTCTTTCCTTTATATTTATTTATTATAACAATGGAACTTGCGACCTTAGTTGGTTAACGATAGTTTTCAGAAACGCACACCTGGGCGGGTCGTTTGTATTGGGGGTGTTCGCTTGCACTGGCCTGACAATGGAAAAGTGGTTGTTACTTGCACCACCTGGTGTATATTGTGTAAATCACAAAAAAAATTAAATGAAAAGGCGGCCTTTGCTGCTGCAGCACTGCGCAGCACTACATGTGAACAAATGTGCATTCTCAGTGGCCACATCTGTATCTTAAAATAATGGATTTCAATTAAAGCTCCTGCGAAGTGCTTTGAAATTAGCATTTTTTAATTCGATGTAATGGCGAAGAGATGGCGGGACACAGAGTAGCTCTTTACCTTCTTTAAAAAAACAGCCAATAGCGTTATGTCTTATCACAGCTCTGCCCGTGAGAGTGGTTGAGCTGGTTTGATTGGTCAAGATTTGATAAGAACTGAAGTATGAGGTGAGGTGAATAAAACCATTTAGTCAAAAGTGACAATCTACAAGCTCTACATGTTTATATCAGTTTTATATCTTCTAAACGTGAATTTTATCACTGTTTTGGGGTACACTAGCTTATAGATATTCTAAAAACTAACAATGCTGATACTAACAACTAAAAAAATATAATAATAATTTCATGGGACCTTTAAAATGTCAAATTAACGTGTGATTGGAACATATTCAAAACAGAATTGCACAACTCTGGATCTGTCCAAAAGCTTGTTGTGTCGCTGCCCTATCAGACAATGGCTTTGCGGGCAGCATTTGTGCCCAGAAAACTGATTTCAGTGGCAGGGTAATGGTTTTATGATCTACAGTAAAATAGAGAGCGGTGGTGAAAACTAAGTTAGTTCCACTTGTTTAGATTCTATTGTCTAATGCAATGACAATCATATATTTTAAAGCATGGCTCGAGTGTCTAAATAGATATTTGGTACACTGTGTGTGTGAGAGTGATGAATATGATCAAATGCAGTGTGTGGCGTTTTTGCACCCGTTTCACCCTGTGAAGAGCCTGCAGAGTATTTTCCCCATCAGTGATTTCTCAGTCTACAGCTGGCGTGCTTTATCCACTCTGTTTCTTTGAATTTCAATTTAGCCGGAGCTCATTTGAAATTTGCAAAGGTTCAAGAAGCTTGTTTGCCTTGAAGCTCTGCCTCCTCTCTGTCCCTCTCTTACTCTTTCTGACACTCTGTCATCAACACATACTGTAGAAAGCTCCAAGAAATTAACTTAACTTATTGGCTTAAACTGTTGCTGAAAAAACGGATTCCTCTTATTAAATACTACAATTAATTAATAACATCAAAATATCTGACATTATAAATAAATTCTTCCCATTTTTTTAATAATATTTTATGATTTCCTGCATTCAAAATATGAAAATCACGTTATAATAATAATAATAATAATATTATTATTATTATTATTAGTAGTAGTAGTAGTAGTAGTAGTAGTGGTGATAGTAGTAGTTTAATTATTATTATTACTAATATTACTACTACTAATGATAATAATATAACTACAATAATAAAAATACAAACTAATTATTTTTGCCTAATAGCAGTTCCCTTTTTTCTCAGTAAAAGTTACTTTATAATTGATCTGCATTTAGTCTTAAATAAATAAACCTCAACATATTTGATATTAAAAATAAATTCTTCTCATTTTTAATATTTCATGATTTCCGGCATTAATAATATAAAAATATATTAAAATTAATATAGCATGTTTGTATTATTATTGTTGGCTTGTGTTTTATTATTGTAATAATAATAATAATAATAATAATAATAATAATAATAAAATAATAACTACATTAATAAAAAAATACAAACTAATTATTTATACCATCATGAATAACTGCTCTCCACTTTGTGTAATATTTAATAATTTGTCTGCATTAATGGGAATTTTAGGTGTAATAGAGTGATTTTCAAGAAAAGATTTATTGATCTGTATTTATGATAATGCGTTACTGCTACTACATTAAAAATATGATATATTAATTTTATTATAGGAATGGTGACTATTGTACATATTTCATTGCAATTCAGCAGAGAACATTATATCTGAAAGTTACTCTCCACTATTATATCTTTCTTTTCTTTTTCATTCCTTTTAAACCTATTTTAACACATTTTAATAAGTTTTTAATATTATAAAATTTCTATTCTTTGTTGTTTTTTTATTTCTTATACTTGTTTATTTTATTCCTGTTTATGTAAAGCACTTTGAATTACCAATGTGTATGAATGTGTTACAGTACATAAATAAACTTGCCTTGGCAATATCTAAAATATTTTTTAAATGGTTGAAAATAATATATATATGAGCAATTCCATGCAAATGTCAAACTTGCCATGAAAAAAAAAGTTTTCACCAAAACAGAAAACCCTTTAAGATTTTTGTGTAAGCAAGTATTTTACAGTACAAAAAAGTCTTTGTTAATGTTTTGAAACTATTATGTCACATCGATAATGACACTTTTATCCTCATAAATGCAAAATATTAAATAAAATCAAATCAAAGATTTTTGTTCTATAGAGAGACATATTTTATCCTTTTGATTATCATTATTTCTTTTGGGTTGTGCAGTTTCATTCACAGAATTTCTACAATGTATGTTGTATACTGTAAACTCACAGACTTTTTTTGCTCACATCCATAATGCATGTTTATTTTCCCATATTTAAAGTACAAAACATGTTTACAGATTGATATTTTTATGATCCCGTAACTCTGCTAGTTGTTCTAGAAAATATAAACAGATGGTTCAATATAATGTTAACGTATACTTGCTATATGAAATTTGTTTTAAGTTTACACTGCAAATGTCACATCCATAATGCTGGAATTGCTCATATTATTATTATTATTTTTATTATTAATTTTTAGAGAATAATTCATTATTTTTTGTTAATGTGAATTTCAATCTAAATTGTCGTTAAATAAATTACAATTTATTTATTTTGTCATTCATTCCTTTTATTTAATCATTCACTCATTCACATATATATAAATGAATAAATGAATAATAATATATATATATATATATATATTATATATTATATATATATATATATATATATATATATTTATTTTTCATTTATATATATATATATATATATATATATATATATATATATATATTATTTATGTAAGCAAAAATTTAGTTCCTTGTTTTTTTTTTGTTCAGATTTTTGAAATATGACCAGGACGTGTCGCCGACAGGACTTAGGCGATTCATTTCTTTAGCCCATCTGTTGCAGTGCTTCAAGCAATTTGCATATTAAATAAAAATTACCATTGGAAAAAAAGTGTTTTTTTTCTACATAACATTCATCAACCTCAGAACCATAATATCGAGCCTGCCATTACAGCAACGAGACTTCAAATTTAATTAACGCATGAAAGCGCGGGTGACCAATCCCGTTACTGACACACAGGCTGGGCTTTAGAAGACTCTTCAGCGCTAATGAAACTCGGGCCAGACCTGATGTGATTAGTGGGTGTGTTGCGGGCTTTAATTCAATTGTTGACCCCACCCTTCCTCATGTGCAGGTATAAAGTAATTGAGGGGCTCGATCTGGAGGTCAAAGGCCACGGTGGGTTGAAAGAGTCAGACATGCATCCCTAAGGACCCGTGAAAGCTGCTGCATTGTTTACCGTCTGTATGGAGCAATGAGCTCATCGCAAACCCTGACTAATCAGCTGTATTAGAAAAAGACCCTGACCTGGCTGCTTTCAATCAGCGATGATACGTCTGTCTGCAAAGACTACATATAACCAGTGCAATCCATTAGCGCGCGTGCCCAATTGACATGGTAGTAAGAGAAGAAAGAAATGCTTTTATGTGGGCGGCGTAATAAAAGAAAATGCTACGAAGATTAATTCCATCAATTCAATTTGCACCAAAAAAACATATGCAAGCTGCTTCGTAGATCATACTAAAAGTCCCGGAGGGCTTTATTGAGTCGTTGTCAGTGACAAAATGCATATAAAAGACATGCATACGCATTTGCATCTCACTTTATGCTGCAGTCTGAGTGTTTGTTGTGGTTGGCTTGGGTTTTTCTCAGTTACGCCAATACTATCTCATGGCAATTGGTAACTATTTGATTTAGTGGCTAATTCATAGGAATTTTTATAATCTCATTTGTACAGTTTAGTAGGATTTGCTCACCCCCAATGACTGTTGGGTAGGGTTGTCACGATACTGGAATTCGGTACCAATCGATACTGAAATTTAAATTAACAACCATTTCCTGCTAACATCTGAGCGCTATTGAGCACGTTCTTAAACACCGCTGATTTGCCATTGCGTTCATTGGCTCAACAGTGATTGGCTGTAAAGGTCATCATATTACCAAACTCAATGCTGTTTGCTAAGTGTAACCACAACAGGGACACTGGAGTGTTTCAAAGTCATGTCTGTGAGCTGACATACGAGTGATTTGCTGATTTTAAAACCACTTTGGACTTTAAAATGCTCCAGTGTCCCTGTATCTGTGTTTAGATAAACATGTAAATGTTAAATTTAAAAATATATGAATTAATATAGGGTGTCACGGTGGCGCAGTGGGTAGCACTGTCGCCTCACAGCAAGAAGGTCGCTGGTTTGAGCATCGGCTGGGTCAGTTGGAATTTCTGTGTGAAGTTTGCCTGTTCTCCCCATGATGGTAAGGTTTCTTCTGAGTGTTCCGGTTTCCCCCACAGTCCAAACACATGCGCTATAGGGGAATTGGGTAAGCTAAATTGGCCGTAGTGTATATGTGTGAATGACAGCGTATTTCCCAGTGATAGGTTGCAGGGAATCCGCTGCGTAAAACATATGCTGGATTAGTTGGCGGTTCATCCCGCTGTGGCGACCCCGAATTATTAAAGGGACTAAGCCGAAAAGAATATGAATGAATGACTTTACGTGTTTACCTAAAAGGTACCATTTGACTCAGATTTGAAGAATGTATGTCTATGCATTTGGATTTATGTGTATTTTTACTATTGAGTCAAGCAATTAAATTACTTATTGAGCAATTAGAAAAGTAATTTAACCCCTATTGGTCACTTGATAGACCGATAGAAAAAAATGAACGCCTTTCGAAAGATGATCATTTGAAATATAATTTTATATATTGGAAATTTGAGACGTCACGGTGGCACAGTGGGTTGCACAATCACCTCACAGCAAGAAGGTCGCTGGTTTAAGCATCAGCTGGCTCAGATGGCATTTCTGTGTGGAGTTTGCATGTTCTCCCTGTGTACACGTGGGTTTCCTCCGGGTGCTTCGGTTTCCCCCACAAGTCCAAACACATGCGGTATAAGTGAATTCAGTAGGCTAAATTGGCTGTAGTGTATGAGTGTGAATGCAAGAGTGTATGGGTGTTTCCCAGTGTTGGGTTGCGGCTGGAAGGGCATCCGCTGCGTAAAACGTGCTGGATAAGTTGGCGGTTCATTCTGCTGTGGCGACCCCGCATTATTAAAGGGACTAAGCCGAAAAGAAAATGAATGAATGATATATTGGAAATTCAAAATATTATAGTTTTACTATTATTATACACACAAACACACATTGCTGAATTTAAATGTATTTATTTATTTATTATTTACATTTTATTTTGTTTAGAGTATTGTATTTTATTTTATATCTTATTTTAAATCTTATGTCTGTTTAATAAATGTTGAGGTGGGAAAGTCCATTCTGAAATATATAAGTTAATGATCTGTACTGTTCAATGGGTTTTGTAATATAAGTAAAATCAGTAAAAACGAAGTTGAAAAATAAAATAAAAGTCATTTAAATAC
Source organism: Danio aesculapii (assembly GCF_903798145.1). Taxonomy (NCBI): domain Eukaryota; kingdom Metazoa; phylum Chordata; class Actinopteri; order Cypriniformes; family Danionidae; genus Danio; species Danio aesculapii. The sequence goes on from NC_079440.1 coordinate 4,550,809, forward strand.
AATAATTTAAATATTTATGATATAATAATTAATGATGCAATTACTAATAATGACTTTTTTAAGTACTGTAACTTCCCCAACACTGCTGGATGAAAGGTAATAGTTAAAAAAAGCCCAATTAAAACCAGGAGTAAACAGGGACTTAAATTTATTTTCTTTTCAGCTTATAGTCACTTTATTAATCAGGGGTTACCACAGTGGAATGAACCGCCAACATATCCAGCATATGTTTTACACAGTGGATGCCCTTCCAACTGCAACCCAACACAAGAAAACACCCATACACTCCATTCACACACATACACTATGGCAAATTTAGTCTATTCAATTCATCTATGCTGCATGTCTTTGGACTGTGGAGGAAACCAGAGCACCCAGAGAAACACCCACACAAACACAGGGAGAACATGCAAACTCCATACACAAATGCCACCTGGCCCAGCCGAGGCTCGAACCAGTGACCTTCTTGCTGTGAGGTGAGTGTACTACCCATTGCACCACCAATAAATAATTATATTTGAAAATAGCATCATAGAGCACACGTATACATTAAATGCCTGAAGGATTAGTGAGAATTCCAATATAAATCTTGATGAATGTATTTGAGTGTTAAAATGTTTTCCCAATAGTCATCCACAGTTGCTGCATCCTATATTATCTGAACAATGTTATTGGAATTACTCGACCGAGTTTGCTTTCTGTGCTTTTTGTGGTGGCATTTACATATTTAGGATTTCGCACAATTTTATTTATTTATTTATATTTTGAGTAAAGCAGCGAGAATGTTTATTTCATTATTTTGAGCTGGCATATTCATCTGTGCATCAGCCCACTCAAGGGAACCAAGAGAGCTGCTGGGAGATTCAGATGAGCCATTCAGTGTTTCGTTTTTCCTTATCTCTTTCCCATGCGGAAGCCATGGATAAAAGATTTATGTCCTATAGGACCCAAGAAATCAGCCACCCTCTTTATTTTGCTTGTTTTTCCCCCTTGAAACCAAAGGAAGGAAATCATTTTTATTGGATGAAGTATTAAAATCAATCTGTAATATCACAGCTCACTGCCAAAAATATTATCCTTTGTACCAATCTGAAATGCTTGAGAGGTTGTAAATTTCGGGCTTATTTTGAAATGCTTGAGAGACTGTTAATTTAAGAGGCAGCGCGGAAAAGAAATGTTTTCTTCGAGTGCTGAAAGTGGAGAGCAGGTGTGTGTGTGCGCGGTAAACTGGATAGCACCGATCACATCGTACATGCTATGAGAAAATCCTATTTAGAGGTGCAAGAATGCACACCAAATCTATACAAGTAAAATGAATTATGCGGTTGTAAACTTAAGCTGTTGCCTTTAATAAATGTATCCTAAATAAGATTATGGGTGGGTCTGTATGTGTTTTATTAAGAGATTGAATAACATAATATGAGCTTGTTATGGAAATCAATACAGCGCACTCATGTGTAAGGACGAGATATGGCCATGTGTTTGTAATATTACACTTCCATTTCTAAGGATTGCAGTAAAAAATGTTGCAGCACAAGTGCCAAAATGCAGATCGAGTACATTTAATTAACTGTACATATATTTAATTACACATATACTTGTTGATGCATCAACTTATTTGGCAAAGCCTCTGTAATGTTTTTGTGGTGATTTTCAATAATCAACATTTATCAATTACACACATTTACTAAATTATTTGTTATCTGGAAACTCAACACTTCTTATGTTTCCAATTTCCATATATATTATCACATATGCTGATTTGCAGTGGTGCTATTATTATAAGTCTAGAAGTGACTTAATTATTTGAATCACACTGCTCAGGGGCATTGCTAGACGTAAAGCTCTACTGGGGCACCAAACCCCCCCCCCCCCCCCCTTCTCCAAAAAAAAAAAATATATATATACACACACACACACACACACATATATATATATATATATATATATATATATATATATATATATATATATATGTTATATAGACATAAATAGCATAGTTGCTAGACATAAAGCTCTACTGGGGCACCAATCCCCCCACCCCCCCCCCCCCCCTCTCAAAAAAAAAGAAAAAAATGATATATATATAATATATTATATATAATATATATATATATATATATATATATATATATAATATATATATATATATTCTTTTTTTTAAATAAATATTTATTATAAATAAAGTATTCTTGTTATTATACAATTATTATTCTAAAAAATCTTAATTGTAACTGGAAAACAATGTTAAGACAATTGGAGTGATGCTAATATCATTTAAGAAATCTTTTGCATAAATATGAATTTAATTTGAATGAAATTCTATAGACAATTCAATAAAATACAAAAAAAGATGTTTTATCTGTAGTCTTAGACTTGACACATGGCAGAGAATTAGGTTTATTATGTCTTTACCTCCTTGACTCAACATTCCTCCTTTTGCTTAATACAAAAAAATCTATCAGGAGGCATGCTTAGCAAGATCACCGTCATATTGTTTAAACTTTGGCTTTGTCGACTTGCTAAACAAAAAAGGCTGTTACCCTGGTTTTATAATGCATGAGCGGCGCGTGAGCAGCAAAGTAGCCTGCTTTTTTTTTTTTCTGGTGCGCATGTTAACTACCGGGACTCACACTGGCAGAAGCACGTGTGAGAGGCTCGCGGGTTCTCTGCGCACATGTGGAGATGCATCAGTTTGCTTTTTGATTAAACACATTGCTTTCACCAGCGTTGGTTGGGTTGCACATATAGAATAACATCTTTATTTCGGATTTACCACTCTTAATAAATACACTTGCATATGAAGTAAATCATATCTCAATGCATTTACTGGGGCACTGGAGATTTTTACTGGGGAATGTGCCCCAGTAAATTGGGTCTAGCGACGCCCCTGACACTGCTTATCTTTATTTATTACAAATAAGGCTGCACAATATATTGTTTAAGCAATGATGTTGCAATGTGATCATCGCACAATATATGATATTTGGATGGGTTTTGAGACTTGTGAATGTATGTGGATTTTAAAAGCATTGAGCCCTGAATGAAGCCCTTAATAACTTAATTTTATTGAATTATTTATAAAACGAAGACTATGCAGTATTATTTTACATTTGATTATTGTACCTGATTTCTGTTAGACTCTTAGGAAAACAAGAAAACAGTTTATTTCAAGACAGGCTCATCCTGAAAAAGTACGTCTATATACATTTCTGGGGACCATCAAAAACGTCCTGGGAGGGTTTTTTTTTTTCTTCAGTTTTTGTTTTCGTGAATCCACCAGAGGCCGCTGTGTACGCTTTTTGAGATCTCAAATTTCTCTTGCGAGTGCCATTCGCACCTCCTGTTCTCTCATAAATCCACCAGAGGCCGCTGTCCACTGACTGAATAAATGACTGACTGACCGATCGACTGACCCACGCTCCCCCTACCCAAAACCAACCAATAGTATTTTAAAAACACAGATTGACCCGTCCACCCACTTCCCTAAACCCAATCGACAAATTGATAAAGAAATTCAGAAAATCTTCTTAAATTCTTAAATCAAGAAGTATTTCGGTTTTAAAAAATATTACATCAAAAGGAAGAGAGTTTTTTGGGACTGGAAGGGCATTCGCCACATTAAAAAACATGCCAGAGGCAGTTCATTCTGCTGTGGCGACCCCTGATATATCAGTGACTAAGTCCTAAGTCGAAAGTGAGTGAGAGTTTTTCTTTAAAACAAGCTAAATAATCTAGCAGTGGGGTAAGTAAAATAATCTTGTTTTCGGTTTTTAAACAATATGAATGTTCTAGATCAAATGTATTGTGTACAAATGCCTGTACAAAAAACAAAACAAAAAAACTATACACCAGTAGGTGGCGACAGGTGACTGCCATTGTGAGTCAATGACTGTGACGTCATTGAATGTTTTGAGAAATTCGGAGGCACAACATATACCTAAGCAACATAACATAATCTGTCTATTGCTTTTCCATATTTCTGCCACTGAATCCCAACACAAGCCAAAACATAAAGCTGTATGTGTCACGAATAGCAAACACCGAGGAACTTGTAGGGAGTCGATCTTTTTTATGAAAACGAGGACATACCAGCAGCAAACACGGCGCACAAAGCAGTTTGTCTTGACATGGCTCTCTTTTCCAGGTGGCAATGATGACACAGTTTCTCGGGATGCCCTAGAAAACAGCGCACGATAACATGAAATACACCCACACACGTATACAGGACGCTTCCGGTGTCCGGTGTGGAGAATGAAGCGCGTCAGTGCGCGCGCGCGCGACGGACTGAGCGCAAAAAAAATCCAGAGCTCGTGAGGGGCGCGCGAACCTGTCCGCACAGTGCGCGAGCAGGAGACAGCTCCACTATGACAGCCGGTCCTCAAAATACTCTTGATATTTTCTGAAAACGGAGCTTTTACAGGCACGACACGTTCTTGGAGGATATGTTATACTTGAATTTTTCTTCCGTGCACGCGCAAGGTGTCTGTGAAGAAGAAGAATCGGAATTTGAGTCAGGGGCTTTCTGAACTGAGGAGGATTTAATCCTGTTTCACTTCTAAGGAGAAAAAGTCTCAGCTGATGCCAAAGACAGGAGAAAATATAATAACGACACTAAGCATTGAGGCACTGAAGGGTAAGTTGAGCCTTGTTTCAGCGTTCAGATGTGTTGTGATGTTATTTTGATGTATTTGGGGAAATCAGTTATTGTTCGACCTGTCTCACTGAACCCACCTCAGCTTTTTGTTCATTATTAATTTTGCTGTTTTAATTCAGAGATGACATTCGCTTAATATTTGACATTAACATTTCGATATGTGTAGATTATCACTTGTTAAATAAGCACGTCTCATCGACAGCACTTGCTGGCACTTGTCAGATTTATAACTTTAACATTTCGATATATGCATTAACAAATATGTTTAGATGACTTTGGAGACGTTGAATTGTGAGCTATTATAATACGTATAGCCTAGTCTAATGAAGCTTCACAATACTGCACGCATAAGTACGTGTAATTGTGTGATTGTTCTCATTGATTGTACAGTTCGCACTGATATTATAGTTAACAATTATTTGAAAGTATAAAATGTGTAGCATGGAGACGGTAGTGTGAAATGTTGCCATGGCTTGTTGGTTATGTGATGAGCTGTCAGTTTGGTAGTCTGGATGAGAGAAGCTGGAGGAAATCCGAAGGCTGCAGCAGCACTGAGTCATGGGCAGGTCCGCGCGCTCCATCTCTCCGTCTCTAAACACATCAGTCAGTGACAGCGTTTTCACCTCAAAGAGAGACAGCTTTCTGAGTATTTCTGATGCTGCTCGTACTTCTTTCGGTGGGCTGATAATTGCAAGGAAATGCAATCACAACCACATTCTGCTCGGCGAGAGACTACACAACACGCGTGCGTAAGTACACTGGAGAGGTTACCACATCAAAATATGACAAGACAACTAATTATTATCATATGCATGCGCTAAACTAGTTAACACCCCGTTTTTGTTGAAAAGAAATGGGATGGAGGGTCTGCAGTGCGTGCATTTATAATTGCCGTGTAGTGTAATTCATACAAGTGTAATCTCCCCTCCTCATTTTAAATACGCAGTAAAGCAGTGCACTGTTGATATGCATTTCATGTACATGGACATTGCATATCTATATAGATAGCCCAAGCTATAAATAGAAGGATGCAGATTTATTTTGGTAAATAGTTAGAGAGGGACATATATTCATGACATAATTGCAGAAATAATCCTTCCCAAAGCTTTTATTTATTTATTTATTGTTTGATGTACGGATGTTTCCTCTTGTGTTTTTGGCTTTAAGGTTTGGCTTAAAATAGTAATATTGTACACATATTTATGCCATTAAAAAGATAGGTTATCCCCCAATGCACCCCCAAATGATTTCTCTGTTGTTTTTGACTTAAGGTTTGGCATTAAATCATAATAATGTGCACATATTTATATCCTTAAAAAAATAAGAACTCAACGTTATGCAGTTGTCCATTTGAAATCTGACTTTTACTGCTAATGAAAATGGCTGTTGTCGTAATTGCATATGAAACTGTACAGTTGTTGCAAGCTGATTTCAACAGATTGATTCCAAAAATTGCTTTTGATGTTGTATCAAATTTAGTCTGAAGTGATTGCGAATTAAAATGACTTGTAGCGCATTCAATATTTTATAGTGTCCACAAAAATGACTTAACTCTCTTTTTGGGTCTCTTCTACTTGTCTAGTCTTGGTTGTGATTGAATAAGGGTTTTCTATTGAAGATTGTCTCTTGAATGTAGGATTTCCATTCATTATGAGTTCAGACTATGGCATTTAATCGAGGTGAATTTCACACATTTTGTCAGTAAAACCGGCGTCTTGACACTTTATCCTACCTATCAGATTATGCTACCAACACTGAGGTTGGGGTTAGGGATTAGGTAGGTTAGGGCGATATTATAGCTTTATTTCACCTACTCCACATTAAATTAGCACTGGTAGCAAATTCTGACAGCATATTGGTCATCAAAATGTGCTACCTACTTTTTGAATGGGAGGTAGAACAATCTGACAAGGTGGGACAAATCAACAGAACACCGGTCCTAATAAACCCCCAGCACTTGTGTTCAGATGGAGTAGAGTTTACATTTAAACTAAAATTAAAATCGAACTTGGTAATGGTCAAATAATTACATCGAGATAATCGTTCTGTGATAACGACAGCTGTTTGTGTTGCTTTGCAATGAGCTACAGCTGTATTAAAAGCTGCATATAAAGTGACAACATATAATAAATGTTTTTACTCCTAACTCGTCATAAATACAGTTGAGTGTTTGAAATAAATCCTTCCTGTGAGACTTTTCTCACAGAATATATATATATATATATATATATATATATATATATATATTATATATATATTATATATATATGAGCAATTCCATGCAAATGTCAGGCAATTTCAAAAAATCTTTTTTCACATTTTAATTATGGGGTATTGTGTGTAGAATGTTGAGGAAATACATGAATTTAATCCATTTGGAATAAGGCTGTAACCTAAAAATATGTGGAAAAAGTGAAGCGCTATGAATACTTTCCAGTTTGCACTGTATTGTGCAGCCCAAGTAGACATTTTCAAAACAAAAGGTTGGACTCTGTGTCTTGTACAAGACATTAAACGAAACTCCAGGAGGTTTGTACATCCCAATTGGAGATCAAATCCCACCCACTTGAAGCTGACCAGCCCATTTGGAGCTGGCTCTGACTTCCATTTTTACACTCATTTATTTCTTCATGTGTATTTGAACAGATTCGTGGGTTTCTACAAGAGTGCCTTCTGGCCTTAAGGAATATTTACTACAAATCACACCCCATGCTTTCTTGAGAAAATGTCTCAGAGAATCGCAGCTTTGCTCAGTCACGTTTGCAGTTTCAATTCAATGAATCGGCCAGCCTTAGTAGAGGGATTGTCATTGATATGCTGCAGGCCTGGACATCTGTATCCGTTTTGAACCTCTGGCGTGATGATCTCCAGCTCTGGGTTGAGATGTGGAGGCTTTCAACAGTAAGAGAAAACACAGATTCGCTTTATTAGATGTTGGAGAGCAGCTCTACTACTCTATCCAGAAAGCATTTCTCACTTGCGCACTCTTTTTAGCAGCCCTGCCCATGCTCATTCAGCCTCTCCATGCTGATAAATGATGTGTAATTTCAGTAATGAGTGGGAGTGTAAACATATGTGGAGAGAGGTACTTTTCTCCCCATCTTTATTTATGATGTACCACGGTTTCTCCACTCCATGACAGGGTGATGCAGCAGAGCAAACCACCTCGCAGTAATGGCGAGTGCACTGAACGTCAATCTTTCTAGTAACAAAGCTGTCTGAAATATGACCTGGATGACATACTGTGAAGTCAGTCTTTGTGCAGATTGAAAATTGTAAGTGATACAAGGATAATTTTGGGGTTTAACCCTTGTAAACTTAGCTAACTGCTCATGATGAAAGGACTAGAAGATCCTTAGCGCATCGTAAAACGTGTAGATTGACCAATCTGATTCTACCATTTCATTCCTGCCAGTGCACTATAACAGAGCGACCAGGGTTTTCAATTACCCTTGCTTTTGTTTGTTGTTCGACCAGAATCTGAAAGGCAGTCCTTTTGTTTCATCTCAGCATAGATCAAGGGCCAGACTCAATCAGCAAGACTTATAGACAGGCACAATAGTCACAAGCTGCTTCAAAACAAGCAGAACACTGCAATCTGCAACAAGCAAATTAGGCTCTAATGTACGAGCCATTCATATACTGTCTTTTCACAATGCCAAGCATATAAGTGAAGCTGTAATTTGATCATTTGAGCTATTAGATATGGCTGAGTCATGAAGGAATACAGTTTTTTCTTGTTTTGAACATGTTTTATATGAACTGTAAATGGCAGCATGGTGGCTCAGTGATTAGCACTGTCACCTCACAGCAAGAAGGTCACTGGTTCGAGTACCAGCTGCGCCAGTTGTAGGTAGGGATGGGTATCGTTAAGGTTTTAACAGTATTACTACTTTTATCGATACCATTTATCGATTCGGTACTTTAACGGTTCTCTTATCGGTACTTTTTTGTAGTGTTTTTTTTAGAAAGAAACAATTGAACAGAATTAAAACACTTTATTTTATTATTAAGTTTTAATGTAAAATAAGTCACCACAGCGTAATGAATCGACAATTATTCCAGCATATTTTTACGCAGCGGATGCTCTTCCAGCTGCAACCCAGTATTGGGAAACACCCTACACTCTCACATTCACACACACATATACACTATGGGCAATTTAGTTAATTCAGTTCCCCTATAGCGCATGTGTTTGGACTGTGGGGGAAACCAGAGCACCCGAGGAAACCCACACCAACATGGGAAGAACATGCAGACTCCACACAGAAATGCCAACTGACCCAGCCGGGACTCAAACCAGCAACCTTCTTGCTGTGAGGCGACAGTGCTAACCACTGTGCCGCCTGTATAACACATATGTATAATGGAAATCAACATATGCTTGATTGTATGATGTGAATCTAATGTAATGTACTGTAAGCATATACACCACATCACTCCTCACCCCTTTCATTCTGATTGAACTGTCATTCAGATCAATGAAGGTGTTTACATGAAGGCTTTTCAGTCTGATTGAGCCATCAGTCAGATTATGATGATTTGGGTGCATGCAAATAAACAGTTTAATGTACATGAGGAGAGGATCACAATCACATCCAAACTGTAATTATTTTAATTATTGGAAATATGTGCCTCTAACCACCTTTTTTTTCCAAAAACAAACCTGCTCACACAATTTACTGCTGCAGCTGAAATGAACACTAGAGGCAGTTAAACACCAACAACATCATTTCTTCCCCTTTTTCCACACAAAATAGGATTATTTGGGAGTGAAAACTATTTTATCATGGGTGTTTAAACCAGTTCCTGGAGGGCAAGGGTTTAAGTCCAATCATAATTAAACAAGCCTGAACCAGCTAATCAAGGTCTTCAGACATGCTATTATAGGGACATACAGGCAAATGTGATGTAGCTCATTTCTTCTAGAAGTAGAATTGTTCACCTCCTATAGATATTGTGTGTTCTATATCTCTCTCGGGCATCACATTGGCTCAGTGGTTAGCACTGTTGCCTCACAGCAAGGTCACTGGTTCGAGTCCCGGCTGGGTCAGTTGGCGTTTCTGTGTGGAATTTTCCCCGGTGCTCTGGTTTCCCCTACAGTTCAAAGACATGCACTGTAGGTGAATTGAATAAAAACTAAATTGGCCATAGTGTATGGGTGTGTATGGATATTTTCTAGTACTGGGTTGCAGCTGGAAGGGCATTCGCTGTGTAAAACATATGCTGGATAAGTATTGGTTCATTCCGCTGTGGTGACCCCTGAAATAAAGGACTAAGCCGAAGGAAAATGAATGAATGAATATACTCTCTCAATATACCTACACAGCTTTTTTCAATGTTATAAACTTGCTCGGTAACTCACCTGGTGAAGCATTCAAACATTAAACGTAATAAAAGGATGCATTTATATGTTTTAAAGTAAATAATCACACTTTTTAGCAAGACTCCTTAACCTTTAACCCTAAAACAGCTGTGAAATGTGCAAAAATCAATGTAATGTAAACTTTGCAGAAATGTAGCCACAGGCATTTTTTGTGAGCCTGATTCTAACCCAAAACCCCAAAGTCTGAAATATGAAGTAAATAAAAAAATATTTGATTCATTCAATGAATTCAAATGACCAAATATCTGAGGTTTTGAGCACACCCCTTTTCATTAAGTACAAATTTTTATCTTTTCTTAAAGAGCCCCTATTATGGGTTTTTGAAAATGAGCTTCCATGCAGAGTGCAGCACAGCTCTAAGTGAATACAAACATCTAGCTGAGGGTTAATCTGAAGAACTGTGTTTAAAACTATTGATTCTTTAACGAAATAGTTGACTCAGAGTCGAATAAATGAATCATGTTGGGTTCGGATGTTTTGCCTGAACGCATCGATGTCAATACGGTACGCGCCTTTCCCTTCAGACACTATCTGAGTGCAGTGGATTGCAGGACTGATCATGACAGGAAGATGACGATCACTGACAGATGGAGATTTGCCTGTATAGAATAAAAGGGTAAAGTTAATTTTCACACAATACCACAGTATAGCCAAGCTAGTGCTGTGTTTGTTCCTGTCATTTTTCTGATGATTGATACAATACCTCTCTTCTCTGCAACCCGGGATTCGCCTTCCCTTGCTATAGACTGATTTCACGCGGCCGTCATTTTAAACAGCGAATTTGAGGTAGCGGTGGGAAGAAACCTGGAAGTATCGCATGAGTCACACAGGAATGTTGTGTACCTGTCTGTATATCTTATCAGCAAAGAGAAATCGACACAAATTTATACTTTCACTGCCTGATACTGAGTGATTCAAAGGTCCGTTCTGAATGAATAGTGAAAATAAAAAGGGATATCAGACTTCGTTTTTTTAGCTAAGTTAAAGAAAATGGCACTAGTTAGCTAATGTTTTCAGAATCAGAATCAGAAAGAGCTTTATTGCCAGGTATGTTCACACATACGAGGAATTTGTTTTCGAAACGGAGCTTCTACAGTGCAACAGCATTACAGAGACAAGACAAAAAACAGATAATAAATATATACAAGTAGTGAATGCAAATATACAAATTGACAAGTGTATGTACAGCTATATTACTATATACAACGTTATATGAGCAGCTGTTTGTGCAAATTGGCATGTAAAGTGTGTTGTTAAATAAGTGTATATGTGTATAAAAACGTATAGCAGTAGTGATGTTGGTTCCACAATTATTATCATCAAGTGTTCATGAGATGGATTGCCTGAGGGAAGAAACTGTTTCTGTGTCAGGCTGTTCTGGTGCGCAGTGCTCTGTAGCGTCGACCAGAAGGTAAAAGTTCAATGAGGCAGTGTGCTGGGTGTGAGGGGTCCAGAGTGATTTGGCAGCACTTTTGCTTGCTCTGGATAAGTACAGTTATCCTTATCCTACAGGTTCTTACCCAAACCATATTTTAGATGCCGTTCATCAAATTCAAGTTAATGAACTGATTCTTTCACTATATTAGACTTGTCATGATACAAAATTTCTGTACTGAAAAAAAAAAAAAGTCCATTCCCCGTTAACATTTAAGGCACTGTTGATGGCGTTCTTAAACACCACTGATTTGCCATTGGGTTCACATGGTCAACAGAAATGATTGTGATTGGCCGTGAAGGTCATCAGTTCACTGCACTTCACCGATGTTTACCGAGTGCAACCACAGACGAGCGATCCGCTGATGAATCGGCTTTAAAACGTTCCAATGTTCGGGTATCTGTGTTTGCACTCGAACTTGATGACCTTCACGGCCAATCACAGTCATTTCTGTTGATCACTGTTGAACACTATGGCTAATCAGCTGTGTTTATGAGCGCACTCAGTGGTGCTTAAATGTTAGCGGAATTGGTCGGTTTTTAAAAATTCAGTACCAAGACAACACTTACAGACAACACGAGGATGTGCTACAGAAGACTGCAGTGTTTTATCGCTTACTGGGTTACATAGGCTAAGCTGGGAAGCGTCCCCACAGTGTTTACCTGCTGCCATGAACTGAAGCCTAGGAGGACACTTAGGCGTGAAAGAGATTGTAATGTTGTTTGATGCCTAATATGCTTTTAATTGTTTAAATTAAACAGAACTGAATGATATTAAAGTGATGTTTACACCATTTCTGCATTTTGAATCGCAGCAACAGCTGGAGGTTTGTAGTACAGCAGGTTGCTGCAATGTTTACAATGCTGATCCTATACTTCCGGGTTTCTTCCCACCGCAGCGTCGCTTTCGTGTTTTAAAATGGCGGCCGTGTGAAATAATGTATTAAAGGAAGGAGCAGAGCAGAGACTATTATGTATGGGACTTTATCAGACTTTGACAAGGACATTGTCAGTAACTGTTCATATGGACCAGTTTCACCTTCTTCCACATCAGAACATGTAAGTGTGCTTAAAATTGTTGCCTTGATTTTTGTAGAGTGCAAATTACGTATTTAATTTGTGTTGTAACTTGTATTCGCTTTACACGGCTTGTAATCACTTATCTATTAAAGGTCAGTGCTTGATTGTACTGTATCTCTCAGGTTAAATCTTTATGGGATTTAAATCTTCACATATTGCATCCAAAACCACGTTAAAAATGTGATGTGTGCTTCTTCTTTTACCGATTTAAATGCGTTTCTGAGCTCGCGATTCTCTGCCGTTTGTCTTTGCAATGGCCACCGTCAGCTGTTCAACACACGTGTGGTGCGGTCAGTTTGCAAAATAGTGCCACTGTGTGGATTAATACTGAATGTGTGTCATTGTTATTACTTGTGGTTAGGTTTAAGAGTAGAGTAATATGCTAGTGTTAAACTGCATTGCTTTATTGCATTCCTGCATAGGGCTCTCACATACTCTGTGCTACTTCATAACCGTGCTAGGCGTTTCTCTCTGTCTTGCGATGAACGCAGTCGACCAATCACAACAGACTGGGTCATCGGACCAATCTCCACAGATTAGCCTCGCTCAAAGGAGGGGTTTGGGAACAAATGAATCACTGAATAATCATATGGGAGTTGCTGGGATAATTATAAGACAATGAAAGTGTTTTTTGACCTTGCACGCATATCAGCATGTTGTTGGAGACCCCTAAAACCCTAATATGACCTTTTATAATGCAAAATAGGGGCTCTTTAAAATTCTGCATTGCAACATGCTGGATTCACAGTATAAAACACTATTTGAGTGTCGACGGCTGTGACTACTCATTATATTTCTTAAAGCTCCACAAGCAAGGCTTAAGATTTAAGACACACACTATTCATGTGTGAAAAACAGAAATTTCCAGCTATTCATTCAGGTGAAAGGAAAGACAGTGACATATCCCTTGCAGTTCTCATATCTTAGAATAATACTAAACATACAGACAGTTTGGCAAGCTGTTTGGAGGCCAAAGCTACAATACATCATAACAAAAAATTCACAGTAAACAAAGCGAATGAGATATAAAAAACAGCTCTGTATTGCTGGACAACGGTGAGCTGTGAGTACTAAGCTTTCACACTGGAATCTGTGGGGAAATCAGGGTTTTTTGTTCTGTATCATTTTTACTGGAAAACGTTTAACAAGAGTTTGCTCTGTTTTTAATCCCCATGCCTGAAGGGGTTGTAAATGTGTATTTAGTTGGCGTGTCTGGACAAATAGACCTGTTTAGATGAATTTAAGTGTTTCATTAAAGCCCGGTGATTAGTTAGCAAGTTCCACCCAAAATATATAGCACCTAATATATCTTTTGGAATGAGCAAAGGCTACTGATTTATTTTTCATTAGCTTTCAAAGTAAAGCTTGGTTTGTGTACCATGTAGTTATAGATATATACGGTTATTGTTTATGTAATATGTAAAATTCTAAATTGAAATTCTGTCAATATATATACACTCCCTTTGCTTGTTCCTTGTTTGCAATTCTTTCGTCTGTCGAAGACAAAAGAAGATATTTTAACACAAAAGAAGATATTTTGAAAAATGTTGGAAACCTGTGACCATTGACTTCCTTAGTAGGAAAAATACAACACAGGCTCATTGTGGATACGTACCCCTGTCCACATTTCTGGAGAGTGCGAATTATGTAGCGAAAGGTACGTATGCTTGCATTTTGTCTTTAAAATGAATGATATGGGGTGATGCGACGCCTCCGACGGCTTCTTTTTTTTTTGCTGGGCGATTTGGCCTAAAATCAAAATCTCAATTAATTTAACATTATAACTCTATTACGATTAATGCATGATTATTTTATTTATTTATTTTTTGCCCTCGTAGTTCACTGACAAGTTTTATTTGCCGTTTCAAGGTCTCTCTGGCGACCAATCGTCGTCAATGTAGTGCAAAGTAAGGCTCAAGAATGAGTCCATCGTCCTACTTGACCAGAGCTCAGATGTGGCTGCAAATTGGCCGCATAAGTATCAATCAGCCACAGCCTTTTAATTGATATTAGATTCTGAATGTCAATTTAGATAATTTTTCTATTAATCGCCGAGCCCTACTACCAGCTGACCGTTTGCCTCCGTACGGTCAGCTTTTCCAGTGTTACCAGTTTACCCAGTAGCTCACCGCATACACCAATAGACGTGGGACACGGAGCTGAGTTGACCACAATGAAGGGGTTTGAGCCTGGTGAAGAATTGTTCCAGAAACAAAGTAAAACAAAAGCTAAAAAATAACTAAATAAACAACAGGCTGAAAATGTAGTGGAATCACGCGGCCGTGACGGCTTTTCTTTTCTAGATTGCTTCTGAAAACACTATTCTTTGGGTTTAGAGATGGGATGGTTGGGTCAGTCGACAGCAAGCTGGCCTGGTCGGCTGGAGTGTATATTGCACCCTTTGGTGGATTTATGCGAGAAGAGGATAAAAAGCCTACACACTGGCCTCTGGTGGATTTGCAAAAACAAAGACTTTGAGCAGACGTACCTCCAGTTACTTATTTTGCTGTGCCCATAAATATAGACCTGGGTACATATCCATAAATGAGCCAAATACTAATCAAACAGCCAGGTCACAAAATAAATTGTGTTTCGAGGGAACTCGAAATGTTCATATTCAAACTGTTAACAATTTTGGTAAATGACACAGTATTTAACTGTAGTACGAACTGTATTTTACTGTAGGACAGTTATGCAGTGTGTTGCTGCATTTTAAAGTTGCATTGTAAAAATTACAGTATAATTTACAGTAAGCATATGCAGTACTGTAAATACATATACAGTAAAATAAACGGTACTGTAAATGTAAATACAGTATTTCTGCTGTAATTGATTTACAGCAAGTTACTGGCTAACTGAACTGTAATATGCACTGAATTTTACTGTAGGACAGTTATGCTGTTTTTTACTGTATTTTAAAGTAGCATTTTGAAAATGAAATGTTTATCTTACAGTAAAGATATACAATACTGTAAATGCATATACATGTACAGCAAGGTAAATGGTACTGTAAATGTAAAAACAGTACTTTTGCTGTAATTTATTTACAGTAAGTTACTGGCTAACTGAATTGTAATATGCACAGATTTTACTGTAGGGTAGTTATGCAGTATGTTACTGTATTTTAAAGTTGCATTAAAAAATTACTGTACATTTTACAGTAAAGAAATACAATGCTGTAAATATAGATACAGCAAGGTTAAAATGGGGTAAATGTAAATGCAGTATTTTTGTAGGTTACTGGTGAACTGAACTGTAATATGAACTGAATTTTACTGTAGGACAGCTATGTGGTATGTTACTGTATTTTAAAGTTGCATTGTGAAAATTACTGTATATTTTACAGTAAAGATGTAAAAAGCAAGGTAAATGGTGTTGTAAATGTAAATACGGTATTTTTGCTGTAACTTACAGTAAGTTACTGGTGAACTGAACTGAATTTTACTGTGGAACAGTTATGCGGTATGTTACTGTATTTTAAAGTTGCTATATGAAAATAAAGACATACAATACTGTAAATGCATATACATTTACAGCAAGATATATGGTGCTGTAAATGTAAATACAGTATTTTTGCTGTAATTTATTTACAGTAAGTTACTGGTGAACTGAACTGAATTTTACTGTGTACAGTATGTTACTGTAATTTAAAGTTGCTTTGTGAAAAAGATATACAATACTGTACATACATATACATGTGCAGCAAGATATATGGTGCTGTAAATGTAGATACAGTATATCTGCTGTAATTGATTTACAGTAAGTTACTAGCGAACTGCTGGCAGTAAGTTACTATAGATTCTACAATAAATTGTTAACAGACACAATTTTTGATCTGACTTTGTGCATACATGGTCAAATGGAAATATCAAAATGATTGTTTATATTTAATTGTCACGATCACAATGTTTTTTCGTTTTTGTCTGAAATGGCTCCAAATTCAGCCATTTATCAAAACAGGCAGGTGTAAATTACTTGCAAAAGAGGCAAATGAGAAATCAGAACTAACAGACAGGAAAGCAATGAGCCAAACGACACAAACACTTTTTGCATTCATCACTTTCATGCAGACCAGACTTATTTACGAGCTATTAGGGTGGCCTGTGATGAAGTTGTCTCTTTCTCACCCTTGTCTGTGCATCTATTAAAGACTGTGAAGGGCCTAAATGTGCATCTGTATGAGTAGCATTAAGAAGTCCGTTAGAAGAAAATCTGCTGTTTAGCATTTATCTTGCTGAGTCACCATGCTGCTATATGAACGTTGACTTCTAATCCTATTCAACAGAGAGACGGTAACACTCGAGTGTAAATAACAGTAAAATTGCTTTTCAATTTCGCTGTAAGGTAATGTGAAGCAAAATAAAAAGTCATACACTGTAAATAATGCTGGGTTTCACACTGTTGATTTGTGTCTGGAAAACATGAAGGAATTAATCATTCATTCATCCATTTTCCTTTGGCTTAGTCCCTGATTAACACCGGTTGCCACAGTGGAATGAACCACCAACTATTCCAGCATAAGTTTAACACAGCGGATGCCTTTTCAGCTGCCACCCAGCACTGGGAAACAACCATACGCTCCCACATTCTCACACACACACACATACACTACAGCCAATTTTTAGTTCCTCCAATTCACCTATAGCGCATGTCTTTGGACTGTGGGGGAAACCGGAGCAACTAGAGAAAACTCACACACAGAAATGACAACTGGCCCTTCCGGGACTCGAACCAGCGACCTTCTTGGTGTGAGGCAACAGTGCTAACCTCTGAGCCACCATGTCGCCAATGTAGAATTCCTACATTTAAAAAAAAAATTACTACTTATTTACAATGAGTTAAAACAACCCAATTCTTGCATTTTTTGGGTACAACTTAATTGTTTTATGTTCTAATCACTTAAATTTGTTATGTCAATGGATTCCTGTTGGGACGAGATGAATGAATTGTGTTAACCCTGCATTTTTTACAGTGTAGATCAGTGTTTCTCAACCACGTTCCTGGATGACCACCAGCTCTGCACATTCACGACATCCTTAACAAAACACACCTGATTCAGGTCATCAGCTCATTAGCAGAGACTAAAAGACCTGTAATGGGTGTGACAGACAAAACTTGCAGTGCAGGTGGGCCTCCAGGAACGTGGTTGAGAAACACATGGAGTACAAAAAAACTGATTTCATAGCCACTGACTGACTTTTTGTTTTGACATTTCTGTCATGAAAAAAAGACAAAAGTGTCCCGCCTCCTACATGAGATAAGAGTAACTTCATGTTGAATCATTCAACAAGTGCCTTACAGCTGAGTTGTGGTTCATGCATGTCAAAAAAAACAAACAAAAAAAATCTTAAACAAGATCTGTGTTTTAAAATTCCTTTAATAACCAGCATTTCCACATCAAAATGCTCACCTTCAACTGAGGTTAGAAACTAAATGTAAAATTTATGAGCAACAATAACACTATGTAGTCTCAATGGTTATTTAATGTGAAAACCTAATGGAAGTTTTGTCCACCAGAGGTTTTTTTTTTTCTTCTTCACTTTCGCCAAATGGTGAAGTTTTTTTTTTTCTTTCTCGCCGCTGTCGTCACTTGCTGGCATGGTTCGGGATCTGTAGAGCTGCTCATCGTTGGATTTGCTCTTCAGTGTTTGGACTCTCAGTAGTGATTATTAAACCACACTGAACTGAGCTCAACTAAACTTAAACTTTAAAAACTAAACTACACTGCTCCAATTTACTATGACCTTTTATGTAAAGCTGCTTTGACACAATCTACATTGTAGAAGCGCTACACAAATAAAGGTGAATTGAATTGAATTGAAATATGACTGCTATTAGTATGCCTACTATATTGCGAGGGTTTAGACGGAGCAGTGCTCATAATATCGAGCAAAAAAGAATAAGAATAAGACAGCTGGGAAACATAACCTGCTTTGTATTTTTGTAGGAAACACAGTTTAGATCTGTTTAGGGTAAGAGGCATGTGAGTTATTGCCGTCTATCACTGAATGTGTAAGGAATATCGAAACAAAACCAACATAACCGCGCTCTTTTAGTGCCCCTCACAGAGCTTGATCCACTCTGGCAATGCTCGCCTTGGGTTTTGGGTTTTCAAAAGGGAAAAAATCCACCACCCTGTCTAAACTTTTAGGATATCTGTATCAGATTTGCACAATCCATATGCACAATGCTTTGGCTTGTTTCCCTCGCTCGAAATGTTGACAGACCTCCTGCGCGTAGCTACGGTTGCTAAGCCACGAGTGGTGTGTGGCGGTTTCCGGTGTGGCTTAGCGAAGGGTCAATTGTTTTGTTTAATTACAAGTCAAAATTAATTAATTGCTTTATGGAACTGTGTGCTGATTAGTTTTTACAAATTTAAGTGGATTAAATGTAAAACAATAAGGTTGTCCCTAAAAAATCTCAAGAAATGTGTTGTTTCAGCTCATTTCAAGTAAGCAGTTTGAACAAACAGCAAACATAATTTTTTTAAGGTGTATCCTGAGGGGTTTATGAACAAACACATTTTAGTTTAGCCACATTTTATTTAATCTATCAATCCATCTATTTTTA
>NC_079440.1:4570035-4575035 GCF_903798145.1 Danio aesculapii
AAAGATGGTTTGCCTCACACTCTTAACAACAAACAAGGCACAAAAGCTGTCACCGTGGCTATAGCATCTTTTCAATTGGTACTAAAACTTTAGGTTTTTTAGGTGCCATTTTGTAAACTGTTAGTAATAATATGTATCACAAATACAATTCATAAGTACATTGATCATCTATATTAGATATATACGGTATTCTCATCAAAGATTTTCCAACTATTGTTTAACGGAACATGAAAATTCTCACAGTATTTCCTTTTTTATTCTTTAAATCTGGTAGCAATCAGCTATCAGCAATAAATCTTGCTTCCTGCATACGTTAATCGGCACTACTGTTGGGTTTTTGACAAAGTTTTGCAAACTAAACACCTCCATCACACATATAAGGCAAACAAGTAGTATGATTTTCCTCTGCATGAAATATACGCATACATGGACTAGCAACAATTGTCACCACCAAACCTAAGTAATCATAACATACGGTCTCTAAAGTTTTCTAAAGCATCTCAAATAACTGAGATCCCGGACGAGCCCCCAATTAAATGTTACAGTTATTTAAGATGGAAACGCTAGGGTTACAGCAACAGTTAAAATGTTATGACCCCTTTATGAATAGTGGTGGCAATGGAGCAGACGAACAACCAATTATGCCAAAATAAGTGTTTATTTACAATAAACAAGTGAATAAAGTATAACAAATAAGTGAATAAAGTATAACAACAAAATATATACAAGTCAAAGAAAAACTAAATTAAATGGTTGTAATAAAGGTGATGCCAAAGAAAAAAATATATACAACAAAACACAACTCTAACTGGAAACCCACAATGTCTAAACTATATGAAAAGAAAGAAAACGAAAAATCTTCAGCGTTTTCACGCCCTATCTAAACTATTCTGCCAACCAAAATGTATAACAAAACTTAGACAATGGTGCTCACTTCTAATCTAGAAGTTTGTTAAAACAATTTTAAGGTCAATATTATTAGCCCACCATAATATTTTTTTCTCTATTGGCTATAGAACAAACCACTGTTGTCCAATGACTTACCTAATCAACCTATCTTGCCTATGTATGAGGAGGAGCGCTATCCTGCTGAAGAATTTGCCCTCACCTGTGGTTTGTAATGTAATGGGCAGCCCAAATGTCTTGATACTTCAGGCTGTTAATGTTACCATCCACTCTGCAGATCTCTTGCAAGCCCCCATACTGAATGTAACCCCAAACCATGATTTTTCCTTCACCAAACTTGACTGATTTCTATGAGAATCTTGTGTCCTTGTGGGTTCCAGTAGGTCTTCTGCAGTATCTGTGATGATTGGGATGCAGTTCAACTGATGATTCATAGGAAAATGATCAACCAAATGATCAACTAGAAGTCAAGTTATTATTTGTTGCTCTTATAACTGAGATCGACGACAAGACTTTTGTCGGGTAGCCTAGGTTACTAAAGACCTGAATATGTACAGTGATAAGGCTTGGTGAAACATTTAAGGATAACCAGATACAGACAAAGTGACACCTTTTGTAATCTGAACTTATTTTCTTATCAGCAAATCAATAGACAGTAGTGTTTGGGAATCTTTGGAAACTATTCATTATTTTTCCTAATCAGTTTGGTGGTGGTGCTGGTGCTGGTGCGGAATGACACTCTGCAGCTTTAAGTGTGTGAAACAGTGTTGTAAGGACAGTCGTTTTTCAATGACAAAGAAGTCCAGAGGAGATTAACCGCTCTGGGACTCCTGCTGTCACGAAGGAGAAGTGATTCCCAAGACATCAGCTATAAAATAATCAGAGTTGGATTTAGAGTCCGAGTTGTTAGTTTATGCCCTCAAATGGCATTTTTATTTATTTTTATGAGAGGTGACAGAGTTGATTTCATTTATGGGCTGACGTGAGGTCTTTGGCATCGAGGGATCTTATTTTGGTGGTGACATAAAACACTTATTCTATATTTATACTGCATCTTGAATCTTGGTGAAAAAAAGACATAGTACTGTATGTCATTGGCACATCCTGAAATCCAGCTGTCGAAGCCCACAGCTGTTAGAGTGACGACTGAACCATTGGAGCTGTCATTTCAGGAGCTGACGGGAAGCTTCATGCTCAATCATCAGTATAATTACTGTCCGTCTTATTCCCTCTTTCTCTGGTATTTAGCAGGTACAGTAACCCAAAAAGTATTTAAGCCACTTAAATGTGTTTAAGCCGCATGTAAGACATGCTGTGAATTAAAATGTCAAAATTCAACACATTTATTTCGTGGTGGGGAGAGTACTGAATCATACTTAAGTAAAAGTATCAGTAATTGCTAAAAATGAGTTTAAGTAATAGTATTAAAGGGCACCAATGATGCACAATCAACTTGTAAAAGCTGTTTGAACAGAACTGTGTGTAGGTATAATGTGTCCACAGTCATATTGGAGTGACAGAAACACAACAAGTCTCTTTTTTACATTTCTTGATGTTAAAAAGGGTCCAAATCCCATTGATTTTAATGCCCACCGCAATGTGATGTAGGAGTGCGGTTTACCCGCCCACCAAATTGATTGACAGTAGGGATGCACGATATTGGAAAAATTATACATTGTAATTTTTTTTATATCTTGGGATATACACTTACCGGCCACTTAATTAGGTATGCCTTACTTATACCAGGTTGGACCCTCTTTTGCCTTCAGAACTGCTTTAATCCTCCATGGCATAGATTCAATAAGGTACTGGAAAATCCTCACAGATCTTGGACCATTTTGACATGATAGCATCACACAGTTGCTGCAGATTTGTCGGCTGCACATCCATGATGTAAATCTCTATTGGATTGAGATCTGGTGACTGTGGAGGCCATTTGAGTACAGTGAACTCATTGTCATGTTCAAGAAACCAGTCTGAGATGATTCACGCTTTATGACATGGCGCGTTATCCTGCTGGAAGTAGCCATCAGAAGATGAGTACACTGTGGTGATAAAGGGATGGACATGGTCAGCAACAATACTCAGTTTACGAGTTCACACTTGCAATAGTTTCAGAATAAAGCGTATTTGGCGTGCTGTCCGGGGAGAGGGCTTTGAGCTCGGGGAAGACACCCCAACTCGAGTTATTCCCCTTATCAGGAAACAGAGAGGAATTAGGATTCGAGCGAAGTATCTAGCCCGGCCCCAGAACGCTCTCCCCGGGATTGTAATGCTTAAGAGGTGAGGTGACGGGGTGGTGGAGGGATGCTAAAGACGTAAGATGCTGCAGGTAAGACAGCTTTGGTATATATAGGGGTTTGGTCAAGAACTGATTGGATAATAGAATAATTGTCAATGACGTATTTGATACTGAAACTTCAGTCTCTGGGTCTGATTTCATTATGATGTGATTCACCTTGTGCGATTTGATTAAATAGTGACAGCAGGTTGAAGGAAAGAAGTGGAGTAAAAGTACCAATACTGCACTAAAAATGCACTCAAGGGAAAGTGAAAGTACACATTTTTTTTTAAATACTTAGTAAATTACAATTCCTGAGTAAAACTACTCAATTACAGTAATTTGAGTATTTGTAATTTGTTACTTTACACCACTGGCAACTAAACGCGCACACTTCATGCACAAACACACCTTTTAAATGTCTCTTTCACAACTGAAAGTTACTTTCCACTGTGCTTGCTTAATTTGGTGTAAAGATTTGTTATGCGTTACTGAAACAACAAGGAGGACACAGCAAAGAAATAGTACTTTTTAAATTAAAACTACTTTATTATTTTATGCAACACCTTAAGCAAAAAAGACCCCGAGCCTATTTCAAGAGTTCCCACTTAGATATGCTTGGCGTATAAAGCAGGTTTGGCATGCTGTCCCGCGAGAGAACCCTGAGCTCGGAGATATTTGAGCCCAGGGCTCCCACCCAGTCGATAAGCATATCAGGTAGGTCTCGAGAGCTCCCCCTTTAGAAAAGGGAGGAAAAGGAGGAGATGGGGTGGAAGGGGGGATTCTTCCAAACGAAGATAGAGCAGTAGGGAGAAAATGATACATTTACAGTAAACTAGGATCACTCTGATTGGATTATTACTGATTACAGATGAGTGGCCAGACGTGCTCAATCATATCACGTGATCCTCTCGAAATTAGTTTATGAAACTTCACAAGGTGTATTATGGAATATCTTAAACTGACCAGTTACTATGTTTTTTCTTTCCTTTATATTTATTTATTATAACGATGGAACTTGCGACCTTAGTTGGTTAACGATAGTTTTCAGAAACGCACACCTGGGCGGGTCGTTTGTATTGGGGGTGTTCGCTTGCACTGGCCTGACAATGGAAAAGTGGTTGTTACTTGCACCACCTGGTGTATATTGTGTAAATCACAAAAAAAATTTAAATGAAAAGGCGGCTTTTGCGGCTTCTGCGCAGCACTACATGTGAAGAAATGTGCATTCTCAGTGGCCACATCTGTATCTTAAAATAATGGATTTCAATTAAAGCTCCTGCGAAGTGCTTTGAAATTAGCATTTTTTTATTCGATGTAATGGCGAAGAGATGGCGGGACACAGAGTAGCTCTTTACCTTCTTTAAAAAAACAGCCAATAGTGTTATGTTTTATCAGAGCTCTGCCAGTGAGAGTGGTTGAGCTGGTTTGATTGGTCAAGATTTGATGAGAAACTGAAGTATGAGGTGACGTGAAGAAAACCATTTAGTCAAAAGTGACAATCTACAAGCTCCACATGTTAATATCAGTTTTATATCTTCTAAACGTGAATTTTATCACTGTTTTGGGGTACACTAGCTTATAGATATTCTAAAAACTAACAATGCTGATACTAACAACTAAAAAAAATATAATAATAATTTCATGGGACCTTTAAAATGTCAAATTAACCTGTGATTGGAACATATTTAAAACAGAATTGCACAACTGTGGCTCTGTCCAAAAGCTTGTTATGTCGCTGCCCTATCAGACAATGGCTTTGCGGGCAGCATTTGTGCCCAGAAAACTGATTTCAGTGGCAGGGTAATGATTT
>NC_079440.1:4580035-4667535 GCF_903798145.1 Danio aesculapii
CAGGTTTAAGCATCAGCTGGCTCAGATGGCATTTCTGTGTGGAGTTTGCATGTTCTCCCTGTGTACACGTGGGTTTCCTCCGGGTGCTCCGGTTTCCCCCACAAGTCCAAACACATGCGGTATAAGTGAATTCAGTAGGCTAAATTGGCTGTAGTGTATGAGTGTGAATGCAAGAGTGTATGGGTGTTTCCCAGTGTTGGGTTGCGGCTGGAAGGGCATCCGCTGTGTAAAACGTGCTGGATAAGTTGGCGGTTCATTCTGCTGTGGCGACCCCGCATTATTAAAGGGACTAAGCCGAAAAGAAAATGAATGAATGATATATTGGAAATTCAAAATCATTATAGTTTTACTATTATTATACACACAAACACACATTGCTGAATTTAAATGTATTTATTTATTATTTACATTTTATTTTGTTTAGAGTATTGTATTTTATTTTATATCTTATTTTAAATGTTATGTCGGTTTAATAAATGTTGAGATTGGAAAGTCCATTCTGAAATATATAAGTTAATGATCTGTACTGTTCAATGGGTTTTGTAATATAATTAAAATCAGTAAAAACGAAGTTGAAAAATAAAATAAAAGTCATTTGAATATAATAATTTAAAAATTTAAATTTAAATGATGCAATTACTACTACTAGTACTGTAACTTCCCCAACACTGCTGGATGAAAGGTAATAGTTAAAAAAAGCCCAATTAAAACCAGGAGTAAACAGGGACTTAAATTTATTTTCTTTTCAGCTCATAGTCCCTTTATTAATCAGGGGTTACCACAGTGGAATGAACCGCCAACATATCCAGCATATGTTTTACGCAGTGGATGCCCTTCCAACTGCAACCCAACACAGGAAAACACCCATACACTCTCATTCACACACATACACTACGGCCAATTTAGCCTATTCAATTCACCTGTACCACATGTCTTTGGACTGTGGAGGAAACCAGAGCAACCAGAGAAAACCCACGCCAACACAGGGAGAACATGCAAACTCCATACACAAATGCCAACTGACCCAGCCGAGGCTCGAACCAGTGACCTTCTTACTGTGAGGTGAGTGTACTACCCATTGCGCCACCGTGACTTAAATACACAACATAATTATATTTGAAAATAGCATCATAGAGCACATGTATACATTAAATGCCTGAAGGATTAGTGAGAATTCCAATATAAATCTTGATGAATGTATTTGAGTGTTACAATGTTTTCCCAATAGTCGTCCACAGTTGCTGCATCCTATATTATCTGAACAATGTTATTGGAATTACTCGACCGAGTTTGCTTTCTGTGCTTTTTTGTGGTGGCATTTACATATTTAGGATTTCGCACAATTTTATTTATTTATTTATATTTTGAGTAAAGCAGCGAGAATGTTTATTTCATTATTTTGAGCTGGCATATTCATCTGTGCATCAGCCCACTCAAGGGAACCAAGAGAGCTGCTGGGAGATTCAGATGAGCCATTCAGTGTTTCGTTTTTCCTTATCTCTTTCCCATGCGGAAGCCATGGATAAAAGATTTATGTCCTATAGGACCCAAGAAATCAGCCACCCTCTTTATTTTGCTTGTTTTTTCCTCCCTTGAAACCAAAGGAAGGAAATCATTTTTATTGGATGAAGTATTAAAAATCAATCTGTAATATCACAGCTCACTGCCAAAAATATTATCCTTTGTACCAATCTGAAATGCTTGAGAGGTTGTAAATTTCGGGCTTATTTTGAAATGCTTGAGAGACTGTTAATTTAAGAGGCAGCGCGGAAAAGAAATGTTTTCTTCGAGTGCTGAAAGTGGAGAGCAGGTGTGTGTGTGCGCGGTAAACTGGATAGCACCGATCACATCGTACATGCTATGAGAAAATCCTATTTAGAGGTGCAAGAATGCACACCAAATCTATACAAGTAAAATGAATTATGCGGTTGTAAATAACTTAAGCTGTTGCCTTTAATAAATGTATCCTAAATAAGATTATGGGTGGGTCTGTATGTGTTTTATTAAGAGATTGAATAACATAATATGAGCTTGTTATGGAAATCAATACAGCGCACTCATGTGTAAGGACGAGATATGGCCATGTGTTTGTAATATTACACTTCCATTTCTAAGGATTGCAGTAAAAAATGTTGCAGCACAAGTGCCAAAATGCAGATCGAGTACATTTAATTAACTGTACATATATTTAATTACACATATACTTGTTGATGCATCAACTTATTTGGCAAAGCCTCTGTAATGTTTTTGTGGTGATTTTCAATAATCAACATTTATCAATTACACACATTTACTAAATTATTTGTTATCTGGAAACTCAACACTTCTTATGTTTCCAATTTCCATATATATTATCACATATGCTGATTGCAGTGGTGCTATTATTATAAGTCCTAGAAGTGACTTAATTATTTGAATCACACTGCTCAGGGGCATTGCTAGACGTAAAGCTCTACTGGGGCACCAAACCCCCCCCCCCCCCCCCCCTTCTCCAAAAAAAAAAAAAATATATATATATACACACACACACACACACACACATATATATATATATATATATATATATATATATATATATATATATATATATATATATGTTATATAGACATAAATAGCATAGTTGCTAGACATAAAGCTCTACTGGGGCACCAATCCCCCCACCCCCCCCCCCCCCCCTCTCAAAAAAAAGAAAAAAATGATATATATATATATATATATATATATATATATATATATATATATATATATATATATATATATATATATATATATATATATATATATATATATATTCTTTTTTTTAAATAAATATTTATTATAAATAAAAGTATTCTTGTTATTATACAATTATTATTCTAAAAAATCTTAATTGTAACTGGAAAACAATGTTAAGACAATTGGAGTGATGCTAATATCATTTAAGAAATCTTTTGCATAAATATGAATTTAATTTGAATGAAATTCTATAGACAATTCAATAAAATACAAAAAAAGATGTTTTATCTGTAGTCTTAGACTTGACACATGGCAGAGAATTAGGTTTATTATGTCTTTACCTCCTTGACTCAACATCCCTCCTTTTTGCTTTATACAAAAAAATCTATCAAGAGGCATGCTTAGTAAGATCACCGTCATATTGTTTAAACTTTAGTTTTGTCGACTTGCTAAACAAAAAAGGCTGTTACGCTGGTTTTACAACGCATGAGCGGCGCGTGACAAGCAAGTAGCCTGCTTTTTTGGCGCACATGTTAACTACCGGGACTCGCACCGGCAGCGCGTGCGAGAGGCGCGCGAGTTCTCTGCGTACACGCGGAGGTGCATCAGTTTGCTATTTGATTAAACACATTGCTTTCACCAGCGTTGGTTGGGTTGCACATATAGAATAACATCTTTATTTCGGATTTACCACTCTTAATAAATACACTTGCATATGAAGTAAATCATATCTCAATGCATTTACTGGGGCACTGGAGATTTTTACTGGGGAATGTGCCCCAGTAAATTGGGTCTAGCGACGCCCCTGACACTGCTTATCTTTATTTATTACAAATAAGGCTGCACAATATATTGTTTAAGCAATGATGTTGCAATGTGATCATCGCACAATATATGATATTTGGATGGGTTTTGAGACTTGTGAATGTATGTGGATTTTAAAAGCATTGAGCCCTGAATGAAGCCCTTAATAACTTAATTTTATTGAATTATTTATAAAACGAAGACTATGCAGTATTATTTTACATTTGATTATTGTACCTGATTTCTGTTAGACTCTTAGGAAAACAAGAAAACAGTTTATTTCAAGACAGGCTCATCCTGAAAAAGTACGTCTATATACATTTCTGGGGACCATCAAAAACGTCCTGGGAGGGTTTTTTTTTTTCTTCAGTTTTTGTTTTCGTGAATCCACCAGAGGCCGCTGTGTACGCTTTTTGAGATCTCAAATTTCTCTTGCGAGTGCCATTCGCACCTCCTGTTCTCTCATAAATCCACCAGAGGCCGCTGTCCACTGACTGAATAAATGACTGACTGACCGATCGACTGACCCACGCTCCCCCTACCCAAAACCAACCAATAGTATTTTAAAAAGCACAGATTGACCCGTCCACCCACTTCCCTAAACCCAATCGACAAATTGATAAAGAAATTCAGAAAATCTTCTTAAATTCTTAAATCAAGAAGTATTTCGGTTTTAAAAAATATTACATCAAAAGGAAGAGAGTTTTTTGGGACTGGAAGGGCATTCGCCACATTAAAAAAACATGCCAGAGGCAGTTCATTCTGCTGTGGCGACCCCTGATATATCAGTGACTAAGTCCTAAGTCGAAAGTGAGTGAGAGTTTTTCTTTAAAACAAGCTAAATAATCTAGCAGTGGGGTAAGTAAAATAATCTTGTTTTCGGTTTTTAAACAATATGAATGTTCTAGATCAAATGTATTGTGTACAAATGCCTGTACAAAAAACAAAACAAAAAAACTATACACCAGTAGGTGGCGACAGGTGACTGCCATTGTGAGTCAATGACTGTGACGTCATTGAATGTTTTGAGAAATTCGGAGGCACAACATATACCTAAGCAACATAACATAATCTGTCTATTGCTTTTCCATATTTCTGCCACTGAATCCCAACACAAGCCAAAACATAAAGCTGTATGTGTCACGAATAGCAAACACCGAGGAACTTGTAGGGAGTCGATCTTTTTTATGAAAACGAGGACATACCAGCAGCAAACACGGCGCACAAAGCAGTTTGTCTTGACATGGCTCTCTTTTCCAGGTGGCAATGATGACACAGTTTCTCGGGATGCCCTAGAAAACAGCGCACGATAACATGAAATACACCCACACACGTATACAGGACGCTTCCGGTGTCCGGTGTGGAGAATGAAGCGCGTCAGTGCGCGCGCGCGCGACGGACTGAGCGCAAAAAAAATCCAGAGCTCGTGAGGGGCGCGCGAAACCTGTCCGCACAGTGCGCGAGCGGGAGACAGCTCCACTATGACAGCCGGTCCTCAAAATACTCTTGATATTTTCTGAAAACGGAGCTTTTACAGGCACGACACGTTCTTGGAGGATATGTTATACTTGAATTTTCTTCTCCGTGCACGCGCAAGGTGTCTGTGAAGAAGAAGAATCGGAATTTGAGTCAGGGGCTTTCTGAACTGAGGAGGATTTAATCCTGTTTCACTTCTAAGGAGAAAATAGTCTCAGCTGATGCCAACGACAGGAGAAAATATAATAACGACACTAAGCATTGAGGCACTGAAGGGTAAGTTGAGCCTTGTTTCAGCGTTCAGATGTGTTGTGATGTTATTTTGATGTATTTGGGGAAAGCAGTTATTGTTCGACCTGTCTCACTGAACCCACCTCAGCTTTTTGTTCATTATTAATTTTGCTGTTTTAATTCAGAGATGATATTAGCTTAATATTTGACATTAACATTTCGATATGTGTAGATTATCACTTGTTAAATAAGCACGTCTCATCGACAGCACTTGCTGGCACTTGTCAGATTTATAACTTTAACATTTCGATATATGTAATAACAAATATGTTTAGATGACTTTGGAGACGTTGAATTGTGAGCTATTATAATACGTATAGCCTAGTCTAATGAAGCTTCACAATACTGCACGCATAAGTA
Organism: Danio aesculapii; assembly: GCF_903798145.1. Taxonomy (NCBI): domain Eukaryota; kingdom Metazoa; phylum Chordata; class Actinopteri; order Cypriniformes; family Danionidae; genus Danio; species Danio aesculapii. The sequence goes on from NC_079440.1 coordinate 4,585,682, forward strand.
CGTGTAATTGTGTGATTGTTCTCATTGATTGTACAGTTCGCACTGATATTATAGTCAATAATTATTTGAAAGTATAAAATGTGTAGCATGGAGACGGTAGTGTGAAATGTTGCCATGGCTTGTTGGTTATGTGATGAGCTGTCAGTTTGGTAGTCTGGATGAGAGAAGCTGGAGGAAATCCGAAGGCTGCAGCAGCACTGAGTCATGGGCAGGTCCGCGCGCTCCATCTCTCCGTCTCTAAACACATCTTCAGTTCATGACAGCGTTTTCACCTCAAAGAGAGACAGCTTTCTGAGTATTTCTGATGCTGCTCGTACTTCTTTCGGTGGGCTGATAATTGCAAGGAAATGCATATCACAACCACATTCTGCTCGGCGAGAGACTACACAACACGCGTGCGTAAGTACACTGGAGAGGTTACCACATCAAAATATGACAAGACAACTAATTATTATCATATGCATGCGCTAAACTAGTTAACACCCCGTTTTGGTTGAAAAGAAATTGGATGGAGGGTCTGCAGTGCGTGCATTTATAATTGCCTGTGTAGTGTAATTCATACAAGTGTAATCTCCCTCCTCATTTTAAATACGCAGTAAAGCAGTGCACTGTTGATATGCATTTCATGTACATGGACATTTGCATATCTATAATAGATAGCCCAAGCTATAAATAGAAGGATGCAGATTTATTTTGGTAAATAGTTAGAGAGGGACATATTCATGACATAATTGCAGAAATAATCCTTCCCAAAGCTTTTATTTATTTATTTATTTATTTATTGTTTGATGTACGGATGTTTCCTCCTGTGTTTTTGGCTTTAAGGTTTGGCTTAAAATAGTAATATTGTACACATATTTATGCCATTAAAAAAGATAGGTTATCCCCCAATGCACCCCCCAATCTACGAATGATTTCTCTGTTGTTTTTGACTTAAGGTTTGGCATTAAATCATAATATTGTGCACATATTTATATCCTTAAAAAACAAGAACTCAACGTTATGCAGTTGTCCATTTGAAATCTGACTTTTACTGCTAAATGAAAAGGCTGTTGTCGTAATTGCATATGAAACTGTACAGTTGTTGCAAGCTGATTTCAACAGATTGATTCCAAAAATTGCTTTTGATGTTGTATCAAATTTAGTCTGAAGTGATTGCGAATTAAAATGACTTGTAGCGCATTCAATATTTTATAGTGTCCACAAAAATGGCTTAACTCTCTTTTTAGGGTCTCTTCTACTTGTCTAGTCTTGGTTGTGATTAAATAAGGGTTTTTATTGAAGATTTGTCTCTTGAATGTAGGATTTCCATTCATTATGAGTTCAGACTATGGCATTTAATCGAGGTGAATTTCACACATTTTGTCAGTAAAACCGGCGTCTTGACACTTTATCCTACCTATCAGATTATGCTACCAACACTGAGGTTGGGGTTAGGGATTAGGTAGGTTAGGGCGATATTACAGCTTCATATCACACTACTCTACATTCAAATTAGCACTGGTAGCAAATTCTGACAGCATATTGGTCATCAAAATGTGCTACCTACTTTTTGAATGGGAGGTAGAACAATCGGACAAGGTAGGACAAATCAACAGAACACCGGTTCTAATAAACCTCCAGCACTTGTGTTCAGATGGAGTAGAGTTTACTACATAATTGTAGTTCTCTGATTTAAATTTAAAACTAAAATTCAAATCGAACTTTGTTTAAGTGGTCAATAATTACATCGAGATAATCGTTCTGTGATAACGACACTGTTTGTGTTGCTTTTCAATGAGCTACAGCTGTATTAAAAGCTGCATATAAAGTGACAACATATAATAAATGTTTTTACTCCTAACTCGTCATAAATACAGTTGAGTGTTTGAAATAAATCCTTCTGTGAGACTTTTCTCACAGAATATATATATATATATATGAGCAATTCCATGCAAATGTCAGGCAATTTCAAAAAATCTTTTTTCACATTTTAATTATGGGGTATTGTGTGTAGAATGTTGAAGATATAAATGAATTGAATCCATTTTGGAATAAGGCTGTAACCTAAAAATATGTGGAAAAAGTGCTATGAATACTTTCCAGTTTGCACTGTATTGTGCAGCCCAAGTAGACATTTTCAAAACAAAACAGGTTGGACTCTGTGTCTTGTACAAGACATTAAACGAAACTCCAGGAGGTTTGTACATCCCAATTGGAGATCAAATCCCACCCACTTGAAGCTGACCAGCCCATTTGGAGCTGGCTCTGACTTCCATTTTTACACTCATTTATTTCTTCATGTGTATTAGAACAGATTCGTGGGTTTCTACAAGAGTGCCTTCTGGCCTTAAGGAAGATATTTACTACAAATCACACCCCATGCTTTCTTGAGAAAATGTCTCAGAGAATCGCAGCTTTGCTCAGTCACGTTTGCAGTTTCAATTCAATGAATCGGCCAGTAGGAGGGATTGTCATTGATATGCAGCAGGCCTGGACATCTGTATCCGTTTTGAACCTCTGGCGTGATGATCTCCAGCTCTGGGTTGAGATGTGGAGGCTTTCAACAGTAAGAGAAAACACAGATTCGGCTTTATTAGATGTTGGAGAGCAGCTCTTCTACTCTATCCAGAAAGCATTTCTCACTTGCGCACTCTTTTAGCAGCCCTGCCCATGCTCATTCAGCCTCTCCATGCTGATAAATGATGTGTAATTTCAGTAATGAGTGGGAGTGTAAACATATGTGGAGAGAGGTACTTTTCTCCCCATCTTTATTTTATGATGTACCACGGTTTCTCCACTCCATGACAGGGTGATGCAGCAGAGCAAACCACCTCGCAGTAATGGCGAGTGCACTGAACGTCAATCTTTCTAGTAACAAAGCTGTCTGAAATATGACCTGGATGACATACTGTGAAGTCAGTCTTTGTGCAGATTGAAAATTGTAAGTGATACAAGGATAATTTTGGGGTTTAACCCTTGTAAACTTAGCTAACTGCTCATGATGAAAGGACTAGAAGATCCTTAGCGCATCGTAAAACGTGTAGATTGACCAATCTGATTCTACCATTTCATTCCTGCCAGTGCACTATAACAGAGCGACCAGGGTTTTCAATTACCCTTGCTTTTGTTTGTTGTTCGACCAGAATCTGAAAGGCAGTCCTTTTGTTTCATCTCAGCATAGATCAAGGGCCAGACTCAATCAGCAAGACTTATAGACAGGCACAATAGTCACAAGCTGCTTCAAAACAAGCAGAACACTGCAATCTGCAACAAGCAAATTAGGCTCTAATGTACGAGCCATTCATATACTGTCTGTTTCACAATGCCAAGCATATAAGTGAAGCTGTAATTTGATCATTTGAGCTATTAGATATGGCTGAGTCATGAAGGAATACAGTTTTTTCTTGTTTTGAACATGTTTTATATGAACTGTAAATGGCAGCATGGTGGCTCAGTGATTAGCACTGTCACCTCACAGCAAGAAGGTCACTGGTTCGAGTACCAGCTGCGCCAGTTGTAGGTAGGGATGGGTATCGTTAAGGTTTTAACAGTATTACTACTTTTATCGATACCATTTATCGATTCGGTACTTTAACGGTTCTCTTATCGGTACTTTTTTGTAGTGTTTTTTTTAGAAAGAAACAAATTGAACAGAATTAAAAACACTTTATTTTATTATTAAGTTTTAATGTAAAATAAGTCACCACAGCGTAATGAATCGACAATTATTCCAGCATATTTTTACGCAGCGGATGCTCTTCCAGCTGCAACCCAGTATTGGGAAACACCCATACACTCTCACATTCACACACACATATACACTATGGGCAATTTAGTTAATTCAGTTCCCCTATAGCGCATGTGTTTGGACTGTGGGGGAAACCAGAGCACCCGGAGGAAACCCACACCAACATGGGAAGAACATGCAGACTCCACACAGAAATGCCAACTGACCCAGCCGGGACTCAAACCAGCAACCTTCTTGCTGTGAGGCGACAGTGCTAACCACTGTGCCGCCTGTATAACACATATGTATAATGGAAATCAACATATGCTTGATTGTATGATGTGAATCTAATGTAATGTACTGTAAGCATATACACCACATCACTCCTCACCCCTTTCATTCTGATTGAACTGTCATTCAGATCAATGAAGGTGTTTACATGAAGGCTTTTCAGTCTGATTGAGCCATCAGTCAGATTATGATGATTTGGGTGCATGCAAATAAACAGTTTAATGTACATGAGGAGAGGATCACAATCACATCCAAACTGTAATTATTTTAATTATTGGAAAATATGTGCCTCTAACCAACCTTTTTTTTCCAAAAACAAACCTGCTCACACAATTTACTGCAGCTGAAATGAACACTAGAGGCAGTTAAACACCAACAACATCATTTCTTCCCCTTTTTCCACACAAAATAGGATTATTTGGGAGTGAAAACTATTTTATCATGGGTGTTTAAACCAGTTCCTGGAGGGCAAGGGTTTAAGTCCAATCATAATTAAACAAGCCTGAACCAGCTAATCAAGGTCTTCAGACATGCTATTATAGGGACATACAGGCAAATGTGATGTAGCTCATTTCTTCTAGAAGTAGAATTGTTCACCTCCTATAGATATTGTGTGTTCTATATCTCTCTCGGGCATCACATTGGCTCAGTGGTTAGCACTGTTGCCTCACAGCAAGGTCACTGGTTCGAGTCCCGGCTGGGTCAGTTGGCGTTTCTGTGTGGAATTTTCCCCGGTGCTCTGGTTTCCCCTACAGTTCAAAGACATGCACTGTAGGTGAATTGAATAAAAACTAAATTGGCCATAGTGTATGGGTGTGTATGGATATTTTCTAGTACTGGGTTGCAGCTGGAAGGGCATTCGCTGTGTAAAACATATGCTGGATAAGTATTGGTTCATTCCGCTGTGGTGACCCCTGATGAATAAAGGGACTAAGCCGAAGGAAAATGAATGAATGAATATATCTCTCTCAATATACACTACACAGCTTTTTTCAATGTTATAAACTTGCTCGGTAACTCACCTGGTGAAGCATTCAAACATTAAACGTAATAAAAGGATGCATTTATATGTTTTAAAGTAAAATAATCACACTTTTTAGCAAGACTCCCTTAACCTTTAACCCTAAAACAGCTGTGAAATGTGCAAAAATCAATGTAATGTAAACTTTGCAGAAATGTAGCCACAGGCATTTTTTGTGAGCCTGATTCTAACCCAAAACCCCAAAGTCTGAAATATGAAGTAAATAAAAAAATATTTGATTCATTCAATGAATTCAAATGACCAAATATCTGAGGTTTTGAGCACACCCCTTTTCATTAAGTACAACAATTTTTATCTTTTCTTAAAGAGCCCCTATTATGGGTTTTTGAAAATGAGCTTCCATGCAGAGTGCAGCACAGCTCTAAGTGAATACAAACATCTAGCTGAGGGTTAAATCTGAAGAACTGTGTTTAAAACTATTGATTCTTTAACGAAATAGTTGACTCAGAGTCGAATAAATGAATCATGTTGGGTTCGGATGTTTTGCCTGAACGCATCGATGTCAATACGGTACGCGCCTTTCCCTTCAGACACTATCTGAGTGCAGTGGATTGCAGGACTGATCATGACAGGAAGATGACGATCACTGACAGATGGAGATTTGCCTGTATAGAATAAAAGGGTAAAGTTAATTTTCACAACAATACCACAGTATAGCCAAGCTAGTGCTGTGTTTGTTCCTGTCATTTTTCTGATGATTGATACAATAACCTTCTCTGCAACCCGGGATTCGCCTTCCCTTGCTATAGACTGATTTCACGCGGCCGTCATTTTAAACAGCGAATTTGAGGTAGCGGTGGGAAGAAACCTGGAAGTATCGCATGAGTCACACAGGAATGTTGTGTACCTGTCTGTATATCTTATCAGCAAAGAGAAATCGACACAAATTTATACTTTCACTGCCTGATACTGAGTGATTCAAAGGTCCGTTCTGAATGAATAGTGAAAATAAAAAGGGATATCAGACTTCGTTTTTTTAGCTAAGTTAAAGAAAATGGCACTAGTTAGCTAATGTTTTCAGAATCAGAATCAGAAAGAGCTTTATTGCCAGGTATGTTCACACATACGAGGAATTTGTTTTCGAAACGGAGCTTCTACAGTGCAACAGCATTACAGAGACAAGACAAAAAACAGATAATAAATATATACAAGTAGTGAATGCAAATATACAAATTGACAAGTGTATGTACAGCTATATTACTATATACAACGTTATATGAGCAGCTGTTATGTGCAAATTGGCATGTAAAGTGTGTTGTTAAATAAGTGTATATGTGTATAAAAACGTATAGCAGTAGTGATGTTGGTTCCACAATTATTATCATCAAGTGTTCATGAGATGGATTGCCTGAGGGAAGAAACTGTTTCTGTGTCAGGCTGTTCTGGTGCGCAGTGCTCTGTAGCGTCGACCAGAAGGTAAAAGTTCAATGAGGCAGTGTGCTGGGTGTGAGGGGTCCAGAGTGATTTTGGCAGCACTTTTGCTTGCTCTGGATAAGTACAGTTATCCTTATCCTACAGGTTCTTACCCAAACACATATTTTAGATGCCGTTCATCAAATTCAAGTTAATGAACTGATTCTTTCACTATATTAGACTTGTCATGATACAAAATTTCTGTACTGAAAAAAAAAAAAAAAGTCCATTCCCCGTTAACATTTAAGGCACTGTTGATGGCGTTCTTAAACACCACTGATTTGCCATTGGGTTCACATGGTCAACAGAAATGATTGTGATTGGCCGTGAAGGTCATCAGTTCACTGCACTTCACCGATGTTTACCGAGTGCAACCACAGACGAGCGATCCGCTGATGAATCGGCTTTAAAACGTTCCAATGTTCGGGTATCTGTGTTTGCACTCGAACTTGATGACCTTCACGGCCAATCACAGTCATTTCTGTTGATCACTGTTGAACACTATGGCTAATCAGCTGTGTTTATGAGCGCACTCAGTGGTGCTTAAATGTTAGCGGAATTGGTCGGTTTTAAAAATTCAGTACCAAGACAACACTATTACAGACAACACGAGGATGTGCTACAGAAGACTGCAGTGTTTTATCGCTTACTGGGTTACATAGGCTAAAGCTGGGAAGCGTCCCCACAGTGTTTACCTGCTGCCATGAACTGAAGCCTAGGAGGACACTTAGGCGTGAAAGAGATTGTAATGTTGTTTGATGCCTAATATGCTTTTAATTGTTTAAATTAAACAGAACTGAATGATATTAAAGTGATGTTTACACCATTTCTGCATTTTGAAATCGCAGCAACAGCTGGAGGTTTGTAGTACAGCAGGTTGCTGCAATGTTTACAATGCTGATCCTATACTTCCGGGTTTCTTCCCACCGCAGCGTCGCTTTCGTGTTTTAAAATGGCGGCCGTGTGAAATAAGTGTATTAAAGGAAGGAGCAGAGCAGAGACTATTATGTATGGGACTTTATCAGACTTTGACAAGGACATTGTCAGTAACTGTTCATATGGACCAGTTTCACCTTCTTCCACATCAGAACATGTAAGTGTGCTTAAAATTGTTGCCTTGATTTTTGTAGAGTGCAAATTACGTATTTAATTGTGTGTTGTAACTTGTATTCGCTTTACACGGCTTGTAATCACTTATCTATTAAAGGTCAGTGCTTGATTGTACTGTATCTCTCAGGTTAAATCTTTATGGGATTTAAATCTTCACATATTGCATCCAAAACCACGTTAAAAATGTGATGTGTGCTTCTTCTTTTACCGATTTAAATGCGTTTCTGAGCTCGCGATTCTCTGCCGTTTGTCTTTGCAATGGCCACCGTCAGCTGTTCAACACACGTGTGGTGCGGTCAGTTTGCAAAATAGTGCCACTGTGTGGATTAATACTGAATGTGTGTCATTGTTATTACTTGTGGTTAGGTTTAAGAGTAGAGTAATATGCTAGTGTTAAACTGCATTGCTTTATTGCATTCCTGCATAGGGCTCTCACATACTCTGTGTGCTACTTCATAACCGTGCTAGGCGTTTCTCTCTGTCTTGCGATGAACGCAGTCGACCAATCACAACAGACTGGGTCATCGGACCAATCTCCACAGATTAGCCTCGCTCAAAGGAGGGGTTTGGGAACAAATGAATCACTGAATAAATCATATGGGAGTTGCTGGGATAATTATAAGACAATGAAAGTGTTTTTTGACCTTGCACGCATATCAGCATGTTGTTGGAGACCCCTAAAACCCTAATATGACCTTTTATAATGCAAAATAGGGGCTCTTTAAAATTCTGCATTGCAACATGCTGGATTCACAGTATAAAAACACTATTTGAGTGTCGACGGCTGTGACTACTCATTATATTTCTTAAAGCTCCACAAGCAAGGCTTAAGATTTAAGACACACACTATTCATGTGTGAAAAACAGAAATTTCCAGCTATTCATTCAGGTGAAAGGAAAGACAGTGACATATCCCTTGCAGTTCTCATATCTTAGAATAATACTAAACATACAGACAGTTTGGCAAGCTGTTTGGAGGCCAAAGCTACAATACATCATAACAAAAATTCACAGTAAACAAAGCGAATGAGATATAAAAAACAGCTCTGTATTGCTGGACAACGGTGAGCTGTGAGTACTAAGCTTTCACACTGGAATCTGTGGGGAAATCAGGGTTTTTTGTTCTGTATCATTTTTACTGGAAAACGTTTAACAAGAGTTTGCTCTGTTTTTAATCCCCATGCCTGAAGGGGTTGTAATGTGTATTTAGTTGGCGTGTCTGGACAAATAGACCTGTTTAGATGAATTTAAGTGTTTCATTAAAGCCCGGTGATTAGTTAGCAAGTTCCACCCAAAATATATAGCACCTAATATATCTTTTGGAATGAGCAAAGGCTACTGATTTATTTTTCATTAGCTTTCAAAGTAAAGCTTGGTTTGTGTACCATGTAGTTATAGATATATACGGTTATTGTTTATGTAATATGTAAAATTCTAAATTGAAATTCTGTCAATATATATACACTCCCTTTGCTTGTTCCTTGTTTGCAATTCTTTCGTCTGTCGAAGACAAAGAAGATATTTTAACACAAAAGAAGATATTTTGAAAAATGTTGGAAACCTGTGACCATTGACTTCCTTAGTAGGAAAAATACAACACAGGCTCATTGTGGATACGTACCCCTGTCCACATTTCTGGAGAGTGCGAATTATGTAGCGAAAGGTACGTATGCTTGCATTTTGTCTTTAAAATGAATGATATGGGGGTGATGCGACGCCTCCGACGGCTTCTTTTTTTTTTGCTGGGCGATTTGGCCTAAAATCAAAATCTCAATTAATTTAACATTATAACTCTATTACGATTAATGCATGATTATTTTATTTATTTATTTTTTGCCCTCGTAGTTCACTGACAAGTTTTATTTGCCGTTTCAAGGTCTCTCTGGCGACCAATCGTCGTCAATGTAGTGCAAAGTAAGGCTCAAGAATGAGTCCATCGTCCTACTTGACCAGAGCTCAGATGTGGCTGCAAATTGGCCGCATAAGTATCAATCAGCCACAGCCTTTTAATTGATATTAGATTCTGAATGTCAATTTAGATAATTTTTCTATTAATCGCCGAGCCCTACTACCAGCTGACCGTTTGCCTCCGTACGGTCAGCTTTTCCAGTGTTACCAGTTTACCCAGTAGCTCACCGCATACACCAATAGACGTGGGACACGGAGCTGAGTTGACCACAATGAAGGGGTTTGAGCCTGGTGAAGAATTGTTCCAGAAACAAAGTAAAACAAAAGCTAAAAAATAACTAAATAAACAACAGGCTGAAAATGTAGTGGAATCACGCGGCCGTGACGGCTTTTCTTTTTCTAGATTGCTTCTGAAAACACTATTCTTTGGGTTTAGAGATGGGATGGTTGGGTCAGTCGACAGCAAGCTGGCCTGGTCGGCTGGAGTGTATATTGCACCCTTTGGTGGATTTATGCGAGAAGAGGATAAAAGCCTACACACTGGCCTCTGGTGGATTTGCAAAAACAAAGACTTTGAGCAGACGTACCTCCAGTTACTTATTTTGCTGTGCCCATAAATATAGACCTGGGTACATATCCATAAATGAGCCAAATACTAATCAAACAGCCAGGTCACAAAATAAATTGTGTTTCGAGGGAACTCGAAATGTTCATATTCAAACTGTTAACAATTTTGGTAAATGACACAGTATTTAACTGTAGTACGAACTGTATTTTACTGTAGGACAGTTATGCAGTGTGTTGCTGCATTTTAAAGTTGCATTGTAAAAATTACAGTATAATTTACAGTAAGCATATGCAGTACTGTAAATACATATACAGTAAAATAAACGGTACTGTAAATGTAAATACAGTATTTCTGCTGTAATTGATTTACAGCAAGTTACTGGCTAACTGAACTGTAATATGCACTGAATTTTACTGTAGGACAGTTATGCTGTTTTTTACTGTATTTTAAAGTAGCATTTTGAAAATGAAATGTTTATCTTACAGTAAAGATATACAATACTGTAAATGCATATACATGTACAGCAAGGTAAATGGTACTGTAAATGTAAAAACAGTACTTTTGCTGTAATTTATTTACAGTAAGTTACTGGCTAACTGAATTGTAATATGCACAGATTTTACTGTAGGGTAGTTATGCAGTATGTTACTGTATTTTAAAGTTGCATTAAAAAAATTACTGTACATTTTACAGTAAAGAAATACAATGCTGTAAATATAGATACAGCAAGGTTAAAATGGGGTAAATGTAAATGCAGTATTTTTGTAGGTTACTGGTGAACTGAACTGTAATATGAACTGAATTTTACTGTAGGACAGCTATGTGGTATGTTACTGTATTTTAAAGTTGCATTGTGAAAATTACTGTATATTTTTACAGTAAAGATGTAAAAAGCAAGGTAAATGGTGTTGTAAATGTAAATACGGTATTTTTGCTGTAACTTACAGTAAGTTACTGGTGAACTGAACTGAATTTTACTGTGGAACAGTTATGCGGTATGTTACTGTATTTTAAAGTTGCTATATGAAAATAAAGACATACAATACTGTAAATGCATATACATTTACAGCAAGATATATGGTGCTGTAAATGTAAATACAGTATTTTTGCTGTAATTTATTTACAGTAAGTTACTGGTGAACTGAACTGAATTTTACTGTGTACAGTATGTTACTGTAATTTAAAGTTGCTTTGTGAAAAAGATATACAATACTGTACATACATATACATGTGCAGCAAGATATATGGTGCTGTAAATGTAGATACAGTATATCTGCTGTAATTGATTTACAGTAAGTTACTAGCGAACTGCTGGCAGTAAGTTACTATAGATTCTACAATAAATTGTTAACAGACACAATTTTTGATCTGACTTTGTGCATACATGGTCAAATGGAAATATCAAAATGATTGTTTATATTTAATTGTCACGATCACAATGTTTTTTTCGTTTTTGTCTGAAATGGCTCCAAATTCAGCCATTTATCAAAACAGGCAGGTGTAAATTACTTGCAAAAGAGGCAAATGAGAAATCAGAACTAACAGACAGGAAAGCAATGAGCCAAACGACACAAACACTTTTTGCATTCATCACTTTCATGCAGACCAGACTTATTTACGAGCTATTAGGGTGGCCTGTGATGAAGTTGTCTCTTTCTCACCCTTGTCTGTGCATCTATTAAAGACTGTGAAGGGCCTAAATGTGCATCTGTATGAGTAGCATTAAGAAGTCCGTTAGAAGAAAATCTGCTGTTTAGCATTTATCTTGCTGAGTCACCATGCTGCTATATGAACGTTGACTTCTAATCCTATTCAACAGAGAGACGGTAACACTCGAGTGTAAATAACAGTAAAATATGCTTTTCAATTTCGCTGTAAGGTAATGTGAAGCAAAATAAAAAGTCATACACTGTAAATAATGCTGGGTTTCACACTGTTGATTTGTGTCTGGAAAACATGAAGGAATTAATCATTCATTCATCCATTTTCCTTTGGCTTAGTCCCTGATTAACACCGGTTGCCACAGTGGAATGAACCACCAACTATTCCAGCATAAGTTTAACACAGCGGATGCCTTTTCAGCTGCCACCCAGCACTGGGAAACAACCATACGCTCCCACATTCTCACACACACACACATACACTACAGCCAATTTTTAGTTCCTCCAATTCACCTATAGCGCATGTCTTTGGACTGTGGGGGAAACCGGAGCAACTAGAGAAAACTCACACACAGAAATGACAACTGGCCCTTCCGGGACTCGAACCAGCGACCTTCTTGGTGTGAGGCAACAGTGCTAACCTCTGAGCCACCATGTCGCCAATGTAGAATTCCTACATTTAAAAAAAAAATTACTACTTATTTACAATGAGTTAAAACAACCCAATTCTTGCATTTTTTGGGTACAACTTAATTGTTTTATGTTCTAATCACTTAAATTTGTTATGTCAATGGATTCCTGTTGGGACGAGATGAATGAATTGTGTTAACCCTGCATTTTTTACAGTGTAGATCAGTGTTTCTCAACCACGTTCCTGGATGACCACCAGCTCTGCACATTCACGACATCCTTAACAAAACACACCTGATTCAGGTCATCAGCTCATTAGCAGAGACTAAAAGACCTGTAATGGGTGTGACAGACAAAACTTGCAGTGCAGGTGGGCCTCCAGGAACGTGGTTGAGAAACACATGGAGTACAAAAAAACTGATTTCATAGCCACTGACTGACTTTTTGTTTTGACATTTCTGTCATGAAAAAAAGACAAAAGTGTCCCGCCTCCTACATGAGATAAGAGTAACTTCATGTTGAATCATTCAACAAGTGCCTTACAGCTGAGTTGTGGTTCATGCATGTCAAAAAAACAAACAAAAAAATCTTAAACAAGATCTGTGTTTTAAAATTCCTTTAATAACCAGCATTTCCACATCAAAATGCTCACCTTCAACTGAGGTTAGAAACTAAATGTAAAATTTATGAGCAACAATAACACTATGTAGTCTCAATGGTTATTTAATGTGAAAACCTAATGGAAGTTTTGTCCACCAGAGGTTTTTTTTTTTCTTCTTCACTTTCGCCAAATGGTGAAGTTTTTTTTTTCTTTCTCGCCGCTGTCGTCACTTGCTGGCATGGTTCGGGATCTGTAGAGCTGCTCATCGTTGGATTTGCTCTTCAGTGTTTGGACTCTCAGTAGTGATTATTAAACCACACTGAACTGAGCTCAACTAAACTTAAACTTTAAAAACTAAACTACACTGCTCCAATTTACTATGACCTTTTATGTAAAGCTGCTTTGACACAATCTACATTGTAGAAGCGCTACACAAATAAAGGTGAATTGAATTGAATTGAAATATGACTGCTATTAGTATGCCTACTATATTGCGAGGGTTTAGACGGAGCAGTGCTCATAATATCGAGCAAAAAAGAATAAGAATAAGACAGCTGGGAAACATAACCTGCTTTGTATTTTTGTAGGAAACACAGTTTAGATCTGTTTAGGGTAAGAGGCATGTGAGTTATTGCCGTCTATCACTGAATGTGTAAGGAATATCGAAACAAAACCAACATAACCGCGCTCTTTTAGTGCCCCTCACAGAGCTTGATCCACTCTGGCAATGCTCGCCTTGGGTTTTGGGTTTTCAAAAGGGAAAAAATCCACCACCCTGTCTAAACTTTTAGGATATCTGTATCAGATTTGCACAATCCATATGCACAATGCTTTGGCTTGTTTCCCTCGCTCGAAATGTTGACAGACCTCCTGCGCGTAGCTACGGTTGCTAAGCCACGAGTGGTGTGTGGCGGTTTCCGGTGTGGCTTAGCGAAGGGTCAATTGTTTTGTTTAATTACAAGTCAAAATTAATTAATTGCTTTATGGAACTGTGTGCTGATTAGTTTTTACAAATTTAAGTGGATTAAATGTAAAACAATAAGGTTGTCCCTAAAAAATCTCAAGAAATGTGTTGTTTCAGCTCATTTCAAGTAAGCAGTTTGAACAAACAGCAAACATAATTTTTTTAAGGTGTATCCTGAGGGGTTTATGAACAAACACATTTTAGTTTAGCCACAATTTTATTTAATCTATCAATCCATCTATTTTTAGCGTTCAATAAAACCAGTATATGGCAGGCAAATGGGTCTTTTTTTTGTCTACATTGTCAGAGCTGCTCACGATCTGCATATCATCGGTTGTCAAGAAAAAGACTGACTGGTGAAAAACACTCTTCTGTCAGGCCCTCCAGAACATCTCCCACTATGCCTCAGCAGACATATATCCTCTGCTGTTTCCTTTAATGAAGAACACATTCCCTACAGTATGTTCTCTTTCACTTTTTTCACAACTTTTCAGTACATGTGCGGTAGAGAAAAAAATCTCTTTTAGACAAAAGGCAGTGCTAACAAGGGAGTTGGCACATTGCAATACAGCCATGTTTTTCGAGATCAGTGATGTTAAGAAAAAAATAATAATTTAACCATTGTTCAACATCAGAAGGTTGCTGTGTTGCTTGATTGTTTACACATATATTGTTGCCTAGCATTGTTTTGCATTTTAAAAACACAATTGCTGTTTATGATATTTATGATACATTAAATATCATAAAGACATTGCCAACCTGATTTTACCAAGTAGGACATGTTCCTGGATTAACAGCTCTGTTGATCCTGGAACAAGATTCTATTCAGCCAATTAGAATTAAGGGATATGTTTACCGTTTATGTTACTGTAAAAAATTATATGATCAATTAGTTAAATATGTTGTAACTTAATTTGATAAGTTACACAAGTTCTTTTAAGTCAGTTTAATATAATATAAGCTGAGTGGACGCATAAGGTTAATTTGATTCAGCTTAAAAAATTAAGGCAACCAGGATTTTTTTTTTACAGTTTATTATTCTCCTCTGATTTTGGGAATAATTTACAGTTATGGTTGGGTTTAGGAGTAGGGAATAGGTATGGATTACATTTTCCAACAAAAATGATGATCCGTCGGTGCCTATGGCGTAGTGGAAAGTGCACCGACACATGCACTCCAGTGTTTGCGGCGACCCCGGTACGATTCCCGCCTCCAGGTCCTATGCCGATCCTTCCCCTCTCTCTGCTCCCCACACTTTCCTGTCAATTCTCTCGACTGTCCTTTCAAAATAAAGGTGAAAGACCCCTAAAAGACCCGCATTTGCTGTTACATGGCAGACTTTGTAAGTGAAAAAACTGTATGCTTCACTAGCGAGAAAACAGTGAAACAGAGCATCTGAGGCGCGAGGATAAAGAATAAACCTCCTCCATTCAGCCTCTTTACTTTCTCTTTACTTTTACTCTTTACTCCTTTTGTGTGGTAAGGAAACGGTGTTGTACGCACTCCACTGAACCCGACAGGTGGACAAATCTAAAATTGTTTTTATTAACACAAATATAAATATGCATATAATAAATAATGATAAATAAATAAATTGTCATGAATAAACTGAAAAAGGCATGGAGGCATGAAGAAGGCCTGGAGGCAGTGGTTTTTATATTAATGTAGAAAATAATAATTTTTGTACTATTTAATGTAATAACTTATATAAAGGTATTTGTGTATTGCTGTACATCCTGTGTGTATTAGTAATGTGTAAGCGTTTGGACCTGCATAGGTGCATAACTATCGCACTGTGCGCTGGACTTTAGACCTGCTTTTAGATGGTCAATGGCGCAGTCTATTTCAGATCCTCAAAACAGCAACGCACCAGCAATGCTCCTTAACACACCTCTATTTCAGATCAGAACACCCATGTGTCCACAAAGTGGCGCAACTGGATTTGCTTTTTAAATATCGTGGTGCAAAACATGAAAATAGCAACAAATTGCGTCTTGAGAGTGATAAATAAATAATAAAAAATGGGTAAATGTGGAAAAATTGGGCAAAAGAAATATACATGAGAGGAAAAAAATACTTAATTTTGATTTTGAATAGCTATTTTTTTAATAAAATAAGCATATTTATAGGGTCCTCTTTGACTATGATGATCCATACAGGAAAAAGGTGTAGAGTAAATCAAAATAATCTTGTTCACAGAATTGTCAGTATCACGTAGAGAGGCAACAACTGCATTTGTAAAATTGACAGTAACCACTAATTCTGCTTTTCAAGCAGCCATTCTCCAGAGATTTGACCCATTGCATCCTCTGTGTTGGCTTTTAGCTGATTGTAATCCTGGTTCAACAGGAAAAATAATTTCGCCTTGGTCTCTGGATGATGAGAGCTGCTATTACACATGGCTTGTGCTGATTAAAGCTTTCTCGCAGCACATAATAGGAGTCAACATTCGTAAAAGCTGAGCGGATATGTGGGCTTTTGTTAAAGCCTTGTAGAAAACAAGGCATCTTTAACATCTCGTTGTATACATCATATCCAAATTGCATAATGAATATTTATAATGACTCCTAATTATGTGGACAGCAGAAAAAAAAAAAAAAAACAGCTAAATGCATATATTAAAATGCAACTAACCATATAATCATGCAGAGTTCTGAAAATGCAATAATTTATGAATGTTTTGTTGATGTCAAATGCTGTGTTTATTCAAACTGTACTGCATTAGCATTCATCAAGACCAATGGCAATGACTAATGCATTTGTTCTGGCGCTTGTAAGGATCCTATACTGTATATGTCAACTTACACAAAAGACATAATAGGGGCCATTTACAGTACAAATGCCACATGCTCTGCAGCATTCATTTAATGCACATATTTGCATCACATTCATTTCAACAGTAACTAGATAGCTTTAGACTTAACAAACATGGAAGTTTCAAGTATCTGTGTTGGCCATCGGCTAATTCATTATTAAAAAAGTAAATAATTTCTAATTACATCAATTAACTTGTATTTAAATTACTTTTTGAATTACTTTGTCTGAAAAGGAACTTGATTAAACAATTCTTAATTTAATTACTTTTTAAACTCCATATAAATTGAAACCAAAATGCATAAAGACAATAGAAATTAAATCCTTTTAATTTGAGCCAATCAGAAACTTTTAGTTTTATTAAAAGGATAACACTTAAAAACTTTAAAACATTTCAAATCAAAGACACCACATTTCATACGGTACATACATTGACAATTATTTGATTGTTTCTTAGCTATGTGCAATTGTACAAATCTAACATTGTTTAGTTGAACAAATTTGGGTTTTTATGCAAAATACAGTATATGAATAGAAAAAATAAATATAAAATTTTCATTATTTTTATTTATATATAATATATAGCAATAAGTTTTATTCATATATTGTATTTTGCATAAAAACCCAATTCTCTGCATAGCTGATATTTTTCAAGCATTCTGCTAAATGTAACCTCTAGTTGAAATCTAGAATTATTTAGCTAATTATATTTGTATAACAAAAAGGGAAATTACTCCGCTTCTCTGAATTAATTTATAAAGTACTGTTAAATTTATGTACAGCATTTAATAGGAAAGTTCACTTAGAAATGAAAAATTGCTCATCATTTACTCACCCTCAATTGATTCTAAATCTTTTAGAGTTCATTTATTTTGTTGAAAACAAAGGAAGACATTTTGAACAAAGCTTGAAAAAAACCATTGTCCAAAGCAAACCAAAAAGCAAACCCTTCACATCCATAGTAGAAAAACAAATACTGTGGAAGTCAATGGTTACAGGCTTTCAGCTTTTTCAAAATAACTTTCAAAAAGGTTTGAAACAAGTATAAAGGTGAATAAACGGTGACAATATTTCATTTTTTGATCAATTATCATTGTTTTCAGCCTCTTTTCTATGGAACAAACTGCCAACGTCTGTCAGAAGTGTATCATTGTCAAGAATTAATTAAAATTTCTACTTATACCCCCCATTTTCCAAACCCAAGTCTATGTGGCCTGTTTTGTCTTGTTTATTGGCTGTTTTTTTATTTGTTATGTCAGTTATTGGTTCCCAGTACTGGGTTGCAGCTGGAAGGGCATCTGCTGCTTAAAACATATGCTGGAATAGTTGGCGGTTCATTCTGCTGTGGCGACCTCTGATGATTCAGGGCACCTGCTTCGAATGTTATCATTCGATTGAATGGGCGTTATCAGTGGTTATCAGCTGATAGAAATGTGCCAGTAGGGACCTTCTGCGCCTACTAGTAGGCGCAGAAGGCTGTTATCATCCATCCACATGGTTAATCAGCTATACTAATAGATCAGACTCCAGTTTCAGATATGTTTTTACATTAGTGTGACGGTTGGGTTTATGGTTGGCGTAGACGTTAATAAAATACAATGAATGGGAAAATTAATAAATAATATAGATAATTATTGTTGTTAATCAGCTAATAGAGAAGACTCCAGATCTGTTTTTACATTACTGTGATGGTTGGGTTTAGGGTTGGGGTTGGGGTAGACGTTAATGAAATACAATTAATGGGAAATTTTATAAATATTATAAATAATTCTTGTTAACTTCCGGCCGCAGCCATATGTGCTCTATAGCTGCTTAACCATGTGGATGGATGATAACAGCCTTCTGAGCCTACCAGTAGGTGCAGAAGGCCCCTACTAGCCCATATCTGTCCGCTGATTACCACTAATAAAGCCCATTCAATTGAGTGATAACATTATAATCAGCTCATCAAAACGATCCGCGTCCACACTAGCGTTTCACCTAGCATTTCTGAACAACTCTCCGACTACACTACCCTGCTGAAAACGCACATCACATGACCCCTCACACACTCTAGCATGCACTGCAGCGATGACAGATGTGCACATCGGCCTGTTCATCAAGGATCTACTGCTTGATCCAATCTCATTATATTTGTTAAACTTGATATTTAATTCATCTCGTCTCAATCTAACAACATTTTCTCCAAATTTGGTGTTTTGACTCGGTTACTTGCTCTCAGGTAACGTGTTTTGGCTGAGCGCAAAGATAAGTTAATATATTATTTATGTAACCACGTACACTGATTCTGCACATTTGACTGATTGCTTGCCTTTATTTCCTATATTATATTAACTTATTGTATGTTATACTTATATAATGGCCATTATTGATTATTAAAACTAATATTCAGCAAAAGAGAGGGTATGTTTTGTATTTTCAATGAAAATGAAAGGAGGCAGTTATGTTAGGCTCAGTTTTGTTATGAATTTGCATACAGTGAAGATGCCACTTATATAAATATGTAGCTACACGACGCCTCAACAATTTTGGTTGTTTATGGGACTGTGTAATGATTAGTTTTTACAAATTTAAGTGGATTGAACGTAAAACAATAAGGTTGTCCCAAAAAAATCTTAAGAAATGTGTTGTTTCAGCTCATTTCAAAAGGCAGTTTGAACAGCACACTGTCCCATTTTGCTTAGTTTGTTAAACTGCTAAAATCAAAATGAAAATAGGCAGTTTCTTATATTATGATTTATTATTATCATTTTATTGTAAAGATAGTGAAACAAGGTAGCCTGGGTGATGTGAATGAGGTTATAACGTACTGTTCCCTTTGAAGATTCACCCAATGTGTCCTCGGGAGTTTGTTTTCTATATCAAACTTGCGAAGTCTGAACTTACAAGGAGAGGATGCAAGACTGAATTTTGTGTAGGCCACTTAATTTTGAGGAAAAAGCGCCAATCAAAAGCCGCATTTCCACTATCGGGCCAGTGCGAGCCAGGGCTTTAATCGGGCCAGGCCGGGCCAATAGCCCGGGAGGTTGAGAAATGAGGCCGAAATCATGTCGCGTTTCCACTGTCGGGCTAGTTGCTTGCAGCGCGTCACGCAAACACCGCCCCCAGAACGTCCCCCGAATCAAACTTCACAACCCGTCACACAACCCGCCCACTTCAGCGGGAACAAAAAACTCAAATTATAACCACAAACACAACCTGGCATCACTATGAGAGCTGGAAGATGGAGAACACCGAAGCAATTGCTTTTTTACTGTTTGTGGTCTGTTGGTGTAAGGCCAGACAGCGATCCCTGGATAAGGACATTCGAGTTCGGCGGCATTTACTTCGAACACAGATTTTGGCTGCAAGGCGAGTGAGTTAATCAAGCGCGACAGCAAAACAAATGTAAGGGAAGAAAGCATCTTGTCTCCTCTTTACCTGACAGGAAAACTCCGCCTTTGTACGTAACCCCGCCCCGAAGCCCCAGTTGGCCCTTCTTGGCCCAAGGTATTTGGAGGGCCGAAAAAGGCCGGACGCTGACCCCAAGGAAGCCCCGCTTTGGCCCGATTACGCCCCGGAAGTGATAGTGGAAACGCGACTGGCCTTGGCTCGCCCTGGCTCGCTCGCTTTAGGCGCGATAATGGAAACGCGGCTAATCAGCCCCCAAGCCCCCAAGCGAATGTCTGCAGCCATGCCTCCATTTTCAGATCTCTTTTTTTCCCCCATCCACACTAACACGGAGAAGCAGCGCTTTAAACAAAAACGGCCCCTCAAGCATTTTCAAAATGCTCCTTTTTGGTCCTCGAAAACTCTGGCGTAGTGTGGACGGATGGCGTAATCGTAGTAAAACTCATGTATTTTCAAACTAAAACATATTAGTGTAAACTGGGCCTCAGATGCACCATCGTTTTATTCAAAATTGCAGGGTTGTTGATTAGATTGTCCAAACGAGCGTCACATGACTTTCATTACAGCCATAAATCCATCAGTTGTAACTCTGACGAGTCTCAAATTAGGACGGATTGCCGGTCAACTCAAACTTGATGTTCGGACTGTTCATGTTTGTAGGTAGTCTGACCAATTGGAGAATACACTCGTGTGTGTGTTTTACGAGCCGTGTCCTTTGAAGGCGATCTGCAAGTGACCAGCCACTCTGTCTTTTTATGGGAGTTTTATGGAGCCTCTCCCAGATGGTGGATAGATAGGTGTTAGATTGTGACTGCTATAATAGGCCACAGGACAAAGTGGTCCATCTCTGGCCTTGACACGCTCTGGGGATTGAAACTCAAGAGTGTATATATATCAAGCCACCGCTGGTTAATAAAATATTCCATCATATCTGTCAGCAGGAAAGGTTTTTGCGCTCAAGTCTGAAGTGCTCAAGGCTCTCTGTGAAGCGTGGGGACTGATGAAGTCATTGGTTTATTAGATGCCATCATCCTAAATCATCCATTTACAGTGCGTACAGTAGCTTTTATTCTCACATGTTCAGTAAATTTGAGCTGTGAAGTAAACTAACAAGCAGTTAATAACCTATACGACCTTTATAACCTTTCTATATGACCTTTTAGAATTAAATTTTATCATTTCTGTCCTTACTATATGTCATTTTCTTTTATTGTTTAATTAACTTTTTTTTTTTCAAAGCAAGTCAAAGCAAGTACTGATGAAATAGTATATAGTGGTCCCTCGCTTTAATGTGGTTCACTTTTCGCGGCCTCGCAGATTTTTTTCATGCAATTTGACATGTTTTTTCTTCAGCGCATTGTGTTCTGCATCCTGATTGGCGCATTGTGTTCTGCGCCCTCACTGGCTGTAGACTATTGTCAATCAATGTCCCCCGAGCCATGTCTCCTGTACAGTACAGAATGCGTTACATACATCTTCGATCGCTAGCAACGTGACTCTGAAGTGCTGTACCACATGTTTGAGGGAGAACATGCAAACTCCACACAGAAATGCCTACTGGCCCAGCTGGGATTCGAACCCGTGACTGAACCAGCAAACCATGGCTGTTTCAAAGTACTGGCTTGTGGCTGGAAGGGCATCCATTGCGTGAAACATATTCTGGAATAATTGGTGGTTCATTCCGCTGTGGCGACCTCTGATAAATAAGGGACTAAGCTGAAAGATATTTAATGAATTAATGTTTCAATTCAACTATAGTGCATGTCTGTGGACTGTGGGGGAAACCTATGCTAACACGGGGAGAACATGCAAACTCCACACAGAAATGCCTACTGGCCCAGCTGGGATTCGAACCCGTGACTGAACCAGCAAACCATGGCTGTTTCAAAGTACTGGCTTGTGGCTGGAAGGGCATCCATTGCGTGAAACATATTCTGGAATAATTGGTGGTTCATTCCGCTGTGGTGACCTCTGATAAATAAGAGACTAAACTGACAGAAATTAAATGAGTTAATGTTTCAACTCATTTTAAATAATTAGTTTCCCAGAAATGGGTTGCAGCTGGAAGGGCATCCGCTGCGTAAAACATATGCTGGATAAGTTGGCGGTTCATTCCACTGTGGCGACCCCAGATTAATAAAGAGACTAAGCTAAAAGAAAATGAATGAATGAATGAGTTTGAACAAGCAACAGTGTGTGTGTGTGTGTGTGTGTGTGTGTTGCATGTGTCTGTATGTTTTGATGTCTGATAGAAAGTCTCCTAAAAATGACTTTATTATAGCATTGTCCATATGATCTTGAAATCAGCTGATGTTGATAGTTTTCACACACTCTAATGGTGCATAAATAGAAGCAGGGTGTGAAATATATGCTACTTAATAAGCAGATCCCACCATGCGCTCAGCCTAGTTATGTTTTAATTAATGTGAGTGCGTTGGCACTGAGAAATGGGAAGCTGCCCTCACCTGAACCCCGTGATCCCCTCATGTTCTGCAGATCCCTAAACCTGGCCCGCAGGTGAGCATTGATGAAAGAGCGAATGATTCATGAGCTCACCTGCCTGCCTCCTCCTCTGAGACCCGGCCGACTGCAGGCATTATCAGTAGTAAATGGGTCTGAAAACGCTTCGGCCACGACAGGCCGTACGGCATGTGATTTATTGGCCATGATTCTGCAAATAGTTAGTCGTGTTACCAGAGGGATATAAGCATTTTCATGGCCACAGTTCAAGTTTATTTCAGATATAAATTCTGTGAGACGTGGGAATGAAGAAAAAAAAAACACGGTAAATTTATGACAAGAGAGATGTTGTTTGCAAGCAGCCAGCAGGAAGCGATGTTTTAACAAATCAAGGACAAGGATGAACGACTGTTTTGTTCTCTTATCTCGCGTTTTGTCAAGAGCTTTGTTAAAGATGTTTTTTTCCTTGAGAAGAAAAGCAAGAACGTTTGCTGAAGGATCTTTAAAATAACATGGAGTTAGCATGGAGATTCTGAATCACCCATGCCATTCTGAAGTTTTCATGTGTGTATGCTTTCTAGAAAATAAATTGCACGCGCCTGCTGTTTTAAAGGAACAGTTCACTCTAAAATATAAATTCTGTCATCTGTTACTCACTCATTACGTGTTCCAAACTGTTTCTTTATTACATTGAACCAGGGGCGTTGCTAGACATAAAGCTCTACTGGGGCACGTACCCCCTTTCCCCATCCCCCCCCCCCCCCCCCCCCATTCAAAAAAAAAATATGTATGTATATATATATATATATATATATATATATGTATGTATATATATATATATATATATATATATATATATATATATGTATATATATATATGTATGTATATATATATATATATATATATATATGTATATATATATATGTATGTATATATATATATATATATATATATATATATATATATATATATATTTATATATATATATATGTATGTATATATATTTATATATATATATGTATGTATATATATATATATATATATATGTATATATATATATATATATATATATATATATATATATATATATATATATATATATATATATATATATATATATATATATATATATATATATATATATTGCATTATGAGGGTTTGTTCTGTAGACTGTCGAAAAAAATATATAGCTTAAAGGGGCTAATAATATTGACCTTAAAATGGCTTTTAAAAATTTACAAACTGCTTTTATTCTAGCCGAAATAAAACAAATAAGACTTTCTCCAGAATAAAAAATATTATCAGACATACTGTGAAAATTTCCTTGCTCTGTTAAACAGCATTTGGCAAATATTTAAAAAAGAAAAAAAAAATTGAAAGGTGAGTGAATATTTCTGACTTCAACTGTGTATTTATATCTATATATATACACACACAGACACATTCAAGTCCTGATCGGCAGGTAATGTCTGAGTCTGAAACCGCATGATTGGGCTCGATCTCCGATCACGTGATCGGATCTGAACATCCCCATCAATTACTGACTAATTACTTGTTCCAAACCATTATACATTTCTTTATTCTGTGGAACACTAAGGATATTTTGAAGAACAGTAAAAACCTGTAACCATCGACTTCCATAGTAGACAAAAAACAAATACTATGGATGTCAATGGTTACAGGTTTCTAGATAATAAATTGCTCGTGTCTTCTGTTTTAAAGGGATAGTTCAACCAAAAATAAAAATTCTGTCATTATTTACTCAGCCATTACTTATTCCAAATTGTTATATGTTTCTTTATTCCATTAAACAGTAAATAAGATATATTGAAGAACACTGAAAACCTGTACCCATTAACTTCCATAGTAGAAAAAAAGACAAATACTGTGGAAGTCAATGGTTACAGGTTTTTAGCTTTCTTCAAAGTATCTTAGAAACTCATTTGAGGGAGAGTAAATAGTGATTAAATTCAATATCTTTTTAATAGCATTCAGTGCTTTGGGCAGTACAGTTGTTTCATGCATTATGGAGAACAATTAATATTTGAACTTGACACACTGCAAGCATGTGAAGGGCAGAATAATGGAGATGAAGCTTTAGTGGCAGTGATCATCAAGTTGTGAATGAAAACATCACTCCAGCTCTCTGCTGTTTCTCTTTCTCTCTCTCTCTCTCTCTCTCTCTCTCTCTCTCTCTCTCTACTTGTTAATGCTTTGAAACTGTAATCAATGTAAGTGATCGATCTGCTGCACAGCTGGCTGGACAGGATCACATTTCCCCCTCCACTTTACGGCATGTCTCAAGGGGCGGAAAACATTTACCTCACATTAGACATGGACACGATGATCCTGTTTACTGGCTGACTGAGCCTTTGTATTAATTATTTACCTCACATCGCGGAACAAATCATATTATCAGACTGCGCTGTGCTTTCAGGAGAATCATTTCATAGATAAACATGATCTGCTATAGTGTATTTATTTACATTTCAATCTGTGTTGACCTTGAAATTAAGGGGGAAGCAAAGGGGGGTTGTGAAATTTTGCTTGTGATTGTGAAATTCAGTGTATTGCAGGCAAAATACATTTTACTAAATATAACCTGAATAGCTATATTTCGAAGCAATTAATAATTCTAGATTGAGCTGGTTCATCTGCATAGTACAATAGACAAAAATAAATTAATAAAAAAGCTTTAATTGTAATAAACAATAATAGATAATTGCTTCTATTTTACAGAATTTCATCCTGTATTCAGTGTGCCACTCGCTGTCTCTTTGTAATTATTTGTGAAATTCTACCAGCAACTTGAAATTTTACAGCTTGGCAGCAAATAAAAATATGCGCATTAATAAAAGAGCTTCATTTGCATACATAAAAACGCTCATATCACGTGTCTCAAAACTCAAATATTTATGTATTTGCATATGTCATACACTTTGCTATATTGTGATATCCATCTCATGTTTTGAAGTTGGATTTATTCATGTTTATCTGTATAGCTTTTTCTGAAATATTAGCCATAGCTTATTCTGAAATATTAGCTATAGCTAAAATAGTTACTGTTTTAAAAAGTCCACCGTTGTATCCACGAAAAACTCTTTGACAGATCTCTATGATACATAATTTAAGTGAAGTTTTCAAACTAATGTCGAGAGGAGCACGTGATATGATTGACTGCAGCTGGTCACTCATCTACATTCACTAGTTAGCCAATCAGATTAACCCCAACTCACTATAAGTAGCCTAGCTAGAACTACTCTCTTATCTTCGTTTTCCGAAGAAACCCCCCATCCACCCCTTCTCCTCCTTTCTTCCTTTACCACGGGGAGATCTCGAGAACCACCTGATCTCGTACTCCCCTCATATGCTCTATGGACCAGGCGGGAGCCCTGGGCTCACCTATCTCCGAGCTCAGGGTGTCTCCCGGGACAGCATGCCAAACCTGCTAACAGTTGTCAAACAATATCTAAGTGTGAACTCTTGAAAGCAAGTTTATTTATATAGCACATTTCATACACAATGGTAATTCAAAGTGCTTTACGTAAACAAGAATAAAAGAAACAAGAAAATAAAAACAATTATACTAATTAAAAATGATTAAAAGCAGATTAAAATATGTTTTAAAGAAATGCAAAAAAAAATAGACATAATAGTGTGATCTGTGGGACGTAGCACAGTGCTCATTCAGTAAAGGCACAGCTAAACAGATGTGTTTTTAGTCTTGATTTCAATGTGCCTAATGTTGGAGCACATCTGATCATTTCTGGAAGCTGATTCCAGCAGCAGGGGGCGCTGTTAGTTGCTGAAAGCTGATTCACCCTGCTTTGACTGAACTCTTGGAATTTCTGGTTTATATGGTCCTAAAGATCTGAGTAATCTGTTAGGTTTGTATTCAGCGAGGATATCTGTAATGTATCGAGGTCTATTCTGAATGTAACTGAGAGCCAGTGTAAAGACCTGAGGACAGGTGTGATGTGCTCTGATTTCCTGCTTCTGGTCAGAATCCTGGCCGCAGTGTTCTGGATGAGCTGCAACTGTCTGATTGTCTTTTTGGGAAGGCCGGTGAGGAGTTCATTACAGTAATCCACTCTGCTGGTGATAAAAGCATGAACAAGTCTTCATTGGAAATAAAGCATTTGAGATGATAGCATGATGATTTACTGACTGCTTTGACATGACTACTGAAACTCAGATCTGACTCCAGAATAACACCAAGATTCTTGACTTTATTTTTTGTTGCTTGACCCCTAGAGCCAAGGTACGCATTCACCTGAACCTCATCTCTGTTCCTAAATGCAATGACTTCAATTTTGGCTTTGTTTAACTGAGGAAGGTTTTGGCACATCCAACTTTTAATTCCATCAATGCACTGGCAGATGGTGTCAATGGGGCTGTAGGGTGTTAATGTAGTATATACTGTAGGCCCAATCCCAATTCTATTTTTGTACCCCTTCCCATTGGCCCTTGAAACAAAGTGTGAAGGGAAGGGCTTCAAAATTTACCCTTAAGAAATGGGACAGCACTACCACACTTACACACGTTATCATGTATCATTGTCAGCTCGTACTTCATATAAGATTGACAATCGTGACTGATGGAGTTATTCCAGTCGCATTATTTGTTGGTATTTATCTTCAGGAAATCCCTGAAGGTATATCTCTTGTTATCATAACGATCTAATGTGGCAATAAGATCGTAACTGTACTGCTCATTTACACCGTAGACATATTCATCTATGTAAACACAAAATAGCAACATTAACATTATAGCAGACACTGTGAAAAGCTCATTCCCAGCAACTAGACATTACTGACAGGGTACTCCTGTGTCATTGAGTGACAGACGTGAAAATATGTTGTGGGACGACTATACAAGAGTTATCATTAGGGATTATAGATAGCGAAATTTAGCGGTTTTTCATGTTGGTAAAATTTACTATGGGAAAACCCAAACGCTGTTATGAATGTATTAAAATGAATGCTTGTTTGTTGTAAAAACTCATAATAATGACAAAAATACTAATTTGTGGGTCACCTTACTTCTGTGTGCAGCCATGCTGCCATTGTAGATGGTGTATTCTGGGAATTTTTGTACCCTCCGGTTTCAAGTGTGGTCCTGAAAAATCTGTTACAAGGGCTGTCCGTCACTCGTAATAATGATACTGAGAAGGATCCAATTGCAAGTAAAAAGTTTATTTGACCACATCAGAATAAACCAAACAAGGTGGGGATCATGTGCAAAGTCACTGGTAGATTGGGTTGTAGAAAGACAGGAAACAGAAAGATGAACGGGGTCCAGCAGCCACTCCTCACAGTCCTGAGCACAGACAGAGACACATGAACAAACACAACGAACTGACAAGGAAACATAGAAGAGTTGCCCAGATATAGACATGGAAATGAACCTCAGCCGGCCGGCTAATCAGAACAGCTGAGTACAGTCATAACATGTGACCTACCCAGACGCACCAAAACAAATAAACATGGAGGACCAAAACAAAACAAACCCACGTTATAGAACAGAAACTCAGAAGAGAGCATAAACCTACAACCGTGACACTATCAAGCCCTTCCCCTTAGCCCTACTCTGTCAAGCTAAAGAGAATTGGGACAGCCCTACCCATTCACGTGAACGCGCAAAACTAGGGGTGAGGTTAAGGGGAAAGGCTAAGGGGTGGAATTGGGATTGGACCATACTGTAGCACTGTTAAGTTTTATATTCACCCAAATTAAGTTCTTCCTCAATTAATTGAGTGTTTTTGTAAACTTAAAGCAACGTCCTGACAGCTTCTTTCAAATAACATAAAATAAGTCAGATAAGAGCATATTCATGCACATTTACTTCTATTTTTTTTCTATTTTTTTCTTCTATTTTTTCTATTTTTTTCTTCTATTTTTTTCTATGTTTTTTATTTTCAATTTTTTCAATTTTTTTCTCTGTTTTTTCTATTCTATTTTTTTCAATTTTTTATTAAAAAAATGTTTCTATTTTTTTTCTATTTTTTCTTCTATTTTTTTCTATTTTTTTATTTTCTATTTTTTCTATTTTTTTTTTCTATTCTATTTTTTTCTATTTTTTATTAAAAAAAATATTTTTTTTTCTATTTTTTTTTCTATCTATTTTTTTTTTTTAATTTATTATTATTTTTTTAAATATATTTATTATCTGTTTTTTGTCCTGTTTCTGTAATCCTGTTGCACTGTAGAAGCTTTGTCACGAAAACAAATTCCTCGTATTTGTGAACATACCTGGCACTAAAGCTCTTTCTGATTCTGATTCTGATTCTGATTCTGATTTATTTAGCTTTTTTTCTCACCACAGTTGTGAATTGTGGGTTACACTGATCTCTCTGCATCACTGTGTTTTTAATGACTCTCCCATTCACAGTCCTTCAATACAAACAAACAAAAAAACCCTGGATTACCACTTAAAGGGACAGAGCATCTTCATTACAGTCTTGCTGGCTGTGTCAAAGCTACAGTTCCTTCAACTAGACTTACAGTAATTAAGTAATTTGTAGACTTAGTCCAGTTAAATGCCTACAGCGTGTGTGAATAGATCCTTTGGGCCATCTCTGTAAGCGCTGTCTTTAGCACAAAAGTAATTTGTAGTGTGACATAGATCATTGTCATCAGAGAAACAGCATGGAGAGCCTCAATGAAGGGTTTGATGAATTGCTGTTTCTCCTGAGCGTTAACGGTCTAAACTGCCCTCAGTATTGATTGAAAGTAAACAATACATAGACTTTAATCAATTGTGTCTTATCTAATGTAATATCTGCAGCCTTAAAGGCGACCTATTATGCAAGAAAACATATTTATAAGAGGTTTAAATGCAGTTGTGTGGCAACAATGTGCAAATATAACCAGCTTCTGATGGTAAACATGAATTAATTTTATTGTTTGTAATCACACGTGATAAACAAGTCTGGAGAAACACTTTGATTGACATTCTACCTTTGTACGTGTCATCAGAGCCGGAAAGCCCCACCCATTAGTGATCATCTCTACTTCATTAGCATAGGACGTTAGTCTTGTTTTTGAATCTGCTGACACACAGGCATTTGTAGCTCCGCCCTCTATTGAAAAGAGCACAATCTCATTTGAATTTAAAGCGCCAGTCACCAAAACGGTACAATTAGCATCAAAGCTGAGTTATAATGCGTTATTTGTGTGGTATTTTGAGCTGAAACTTCCCAAACACACTCTAGGGATATCAGAGACTTATTTTACATCTTGTAAAAAGAGGCACAATAGGTCACCTTTAAAGCACATTGTTACTTATGTGGCTCATGTATTGATAAAATATGCACACTGCGTGCAGTGATGGAAGCATCTGCCAAATGCATAAATGAAAATGCATTTAAAAATAACTAATATTTCGTTCCCTTTCCTAGCAACACAAAGGCCATGGGTTTAATTCCCAAGCATTATATAAACTCATCGAATATACCTTAAATGCTATGTAAGTCACTTCGGATGGAAGTATTTGGCAAATGCATGAACTCAAATATAACCTCTGTTTTGACCTTTACTTCTTGAGTTCCTTTAGCTCGATTGGAGCATGCATGGTGAGGTCATGTGCTTAAATCCCACTATCAGATCAATGCATGAATACTATTTAATGTGCTGGCAGGGGGGCACGGTGGCTTGGTTTTTAGCACTGTCGCCTCACAGCAAGAAGGTTGCTGGTTCGAGTTCCGGCTGGGCCATTCTGGTGGCATTTCTGTGTGGAGTTTGCATGTTCTCCCCGTGTGGGTTTCCTCCAGGTGCTCCAGTTTCCCTCACAGTCCAAAGACATGTGGTATAGATGAATTGGATTAACTAAAAATTGGCCGTAGTGTATGAGTGTGTGTGTGTGTGTGTGTGAGTGTGAATGGGTGTTTACCAGTACTGGGTTGCTGTGTAAAACATATGCCGGAATAAGTGGTGGTTAATTCCGCTGTGGTGACCCCTGATAAATAAGAGATTAAGTCGAAGGAAAATGAATGAATGAATGCTGTAAGTCAGTTTGGATGAAAGCATCTGTCATATGAGAAAATGTAGGTACAAACCTTTTGGCTTTGTCTCTTGAAAACCTTTTTTTTTTAAGATTTACCTTTGGTCTTTTTACCTTTATTAAGTTGATAAGACAGTATTTCAGACAGGAAGTTAAGTGGGTGAGAAAGAGGGGGTAGGGAAGGGAAATGTCCTCGAGCCGGGATTCAAACTCGGGATGCCCTGAAGTGCTACTGCACCATATGTCAGCGCGCTAACAACTAGGTTATGAAAACCTTTTAATGTAAAAAAGAAAAAAAAATAATCCGTAACTCAACATATAACCTGATTATTCATTTCGGATTGCTATTTAAATGTCATTCCATAGCAAAAACCATCAGTGGCCTACCAGAACTGCTTGCTTCAGACTCTCATTTAGTGAGTTACCCGGCAACTGTAACAAAATATCCATGATTAAAATCCGTAAACCTCTATTTCCTTAATATATACAGTGGTGACTAGGCATAAATTCACTTTCTCAGAATTTCCTGCACGACACTTCACTTTTTATTCTTTTTGTTGACTTTCATATGGATCTTTTTAGTATTTTTCTTATCAGTAATGTACATTAGAGATTTATGCTACATATAATGTCGATTAATATTGTTTATTGCGTTACTTAAGTGTCATGTGTGTTACCATGATGGTGTTTAGTAGTCGTGTGAATGACATTGAACACCTTCTATATATTAGTATTCATCTCTGCTTGTAGGAAAAGTTGTTTATGATGAGCATTGGTTCATTATTTGACTTTCTTTTCCATGCCTGCTTAGGCTTGCATTTCTTGTCTGTATAACAAATACATGTTTTGTAGATGTTAGTACTTCAAAACATTGGTATAAGTTGGTATAAGTTAGGTTAGTAGTAGGAGGTGAGCTTCCCTCCCTCTTGGACATCTACACCAGGCGGTGCACGAGGAAAGCCAAGAGAATCATCAGGGACTCCAGCCACCCAAGCCATAGACTTTTCTCTCTGCTACCCTCAGGCAGACGGTTCCGCAGCATCCGCTCACGCACCAGCCGACTGAAGGAAAGTTTCTTCCATCAGACTATCAGGCTGTTGAACACTTAACACACCCCACACAGACTCTTCCATACCCCTCACTGCACACCATCAATATGTAGCATGCACTGCACTTAATTCATACTTAAAACAATACTGCCTACAGCTATGTGCACACCTTTTCATTGTACATATCGCTGTCAACACTGCCAATTGTTTTTTTTGGGAGTATGCTGTTGTATGTTGGTGTATTTTGTACTGTCTGAAGCCAGCACCTAAGCTTTTCACTCATCAGAGCACACGTGCTGCTGATGATGTGACAATAAAAGTGATTTGATTTGGTTAGGTTAGGTTATGTAAGGTTACTTTATTTATACCAAAAGGTACACTGTAAAAAAAATCCTGGTTGCCTTAAATTTTGAATCTGAATCAAATTAACCTTATGAGTCCATTGAACTTATATTATGTTAAACTGACTTAAAACAGCTTGTGTAACTTATAAAATAAAGTTAGAACATGAATAAAGTTACAGTGACTTAAAAACATATTCTGGCAGGACTAATTGATCATATCATTTTTTACAGTGTAGATTTATTTGCAGTCAAGAGCCCTCATTTCATAACAATGCCACACGAAAAGCTCACATAGTGACAAAAACAAATGGACATAAAGACATAAGACATAAAACATAAACATACAAAACACTCTCTTCAAAAAATAAAAATAGGACTATGTATGTAATGTTTAGGTCCATAATGTAACTCTTTGGATCATTCAGAATCTTTCCACCTGATTAAAGACACAATCTTCATACAGAACTTGTAATCCTCGAATTTTGTATGAGAATTGAGTCTTCAATCAGGTGGAAAGAATTCTCAATGATCCTATTCATTTTTTGTATTCACGATATGAACTGATTTCCTCTGGTAGGAGATGTAGAGTCCCTACTAGGTTTGTGCCGGTATTCGGTAATGCGATAAATCACGGTAATGAATATGCACGATATTGTTATTGCGGGCACTTCAAAATACCGTGAAAAATAATAGATCCGAATTTATATTCTTAGAACGCGCCTTAGCTTATATTCCATCAACCGCTTAAAGAAACACTGCGTATATGCTGCGCAGAACTGATGCGCACTCTGATGTAAACAATCCCCACATGTAGAAGCACTGTGTGCACGCAGTGCGCGCCGCCGCTGCCACCGCACTATAATCCTCACACGAAGAAGAAGCATGGCGGAAGGAGGAACGCTGCCGACAATTTATCCCCCTTCAAAAAGGGTAAAGTCAGAGGTTTGGAAATATTTTGGGTTCCAAAAAAATGCAGAGGGATTGCTGATCGAAGACGGTTTCCCTTTGCACATTCACTTTGATATAATTGCTCAAGTTTACTTTTATATTGTGTATTGTTTTATTTATATTTATTTGTATTTAAATGTTTGAAGTACTTTTAGTTAATTAAAAAGTTATTAAAGTTACTAAGTTGACGAAACTGAAGTTTTTTGTGTTTTTTTACCTGTTTCTCTTGTAAAATTACAATATCGTGATAATACCGTGATAAAAGCTCAATCAATTAATCGCAGCATGAAAATGTGATACCGGCACATGCCTAGTCCCTACGTGTAGGTTGAACTGATACAAGAAATCCTTTGTACCTGTTTCAGTTGGTTTATTTAACAAAATTTCATCTTAATTATCATTATAATTATTGTAACTTTGACTATAACTATAACTTTTTTATGGTATGTCCGCTGCAATATGGTGATTCAGATGACAAATTTCCTTTCAAGGACAATAAAGTTTATTACCACTACTTTACAGCTTTCACATGGTCATCCACTGAAGCTAAGCAGGGTTGTTCCTGGTCAGTGACTGGATTGGAGACCACATGGGAAAACTAGGTTGCTGTTGGAAGAGGTGCTCACCCTGTGGTCTGTGTGGCTCCTAATGCCCCAGTATATTGATTTGGACTCTATACTGTCAGTGAACACCGTCCTTCAGATAAGGCGTTAAACCGAGGTCCTGACTCTCTGTGGTCATTAAAAATCCCTGGATGTCCTTTAAAAAGAGTAAGGGGGTATCCCCGGCATGCTGGCCTATGCCATATGCCATATCCATGGCCTCCTAAACATCCCCATATCATCTAATTGGCTTTATCACTCTCTCCACCAATGTGCTGGTGTGTGGCAGAGTTTTCCCTAGGTTTACACCTTTTGCTGCCTAAAATGGCAGATTTTATGGTGCCTTTTCTCAGTATTTGCAACATATGTCTGTAAAGACTAATTATTGGGAGATTTAGCGCAATAAATATATTTAAATGCATTCTAGTTTGTACTTGTTGTATATAGTGTTATAGAAATATAATTCATTTGCTGTTGGTCACCACATTTCTATACAACTAAAACTGAGCTGCATTTTGTTCTGTACGCAGAAATCAGACAGGCCAATAAAAGTCTGATGTATCAAGTAGCCTAAAATAATAATAAAATAAAATCAGAGCACACATTTTCTGTCATGTTAAGCATAGAATAAAATGTATAAAAACTCGTTATTGTTGTTTAAAGGCTATTTAAATATGTTGATGGATTTGTGTGTGTGTGTGTGCATGCGTGCGTGCGTGCGTGCGTGTGTGTGAGAGAGAGAGAGAGCGAAAGAGAGAGAGAGAGAGAGAGAGAGAGAGAGGGAGATAAAGAGAGAGTACACTTATGTGCAGATGTGCAGAAGTTTTGCTATTGATTCAACTCATTTAGCCTAGTTCAGGCTTTGTCTGAATGTGCGTTGTGATAACGTAACGTGTAGTTCTGTAGGAAGGACCCTTAAATGATTTATGTTGTGATCTTATTGCACCATATATAGAAAAGAAAAAAGTTTTGAGTGCCCAGAGAAGCGCTATATGAAGTAAAATGTAGCAAATTATTATTAATAAAGAATTATTCTTTGTATGATTGCACAAAACTTTCTGTGCTCTACCGGAAAGTCACTCTCTGCATGTCAATGGCTTATAATCAACTCTGATGCTGATTTAAAGCTATATATATATATATATATATATATATATATATATATATATATATATATATATATATATATATATATATATATATATATATATATACATGCAGAGAGTAACTTTCAGGTAAAGCACAGAAGGTTTTGTGCAATCATACAAAAAATAATTCAATATACTGGGGCATTAGGTTTCATCTCAAGGTTTTTTATTCACTTTCGCCAATTAGTGAATTTTTATTTTTATTTTTCCTCTCCGCTGTCGCCACTAGCTTGCATAGTTTGGGATCGGTAGAGCTACGCATTGTTGCATTTGCTCTTCAGTGTTTGGACTCCCAGTAGTGATTATTAAACCACACTGAACTGAGCTAAACTGAACTGAACTTAAACACTATAAACTGAACTACACTGTTCCTATTTACTATGATCTTTTATATGAAGCTGCTTTGACACAGTCTACATTGTAAAAGCGCTATACAAATAAAGGTGAATTGAATGGACCACAGGGTGAGCACCTCTTCCAACAGCAACCTAGTTTTCCCATGTGGTCTCCAATCCTGTCACTGACCAGGAACACTACCGGTCAAAAGTTTGGGATCAGTAGGATTTGTAAATGTTTTAAAATAAGCTCATCCTGTTCACCAAAGCTGCATTTATTTCATCAAAAATACAGTACAAATTGTACAATTGTGAAATGTTATGGCACTATAACTCTTCAAAGGTAGTTATTAATATTTAATTTAATAATTTAATAGTATTTAATATAATAACAATAATAATAATAATATAAACAGGATGGTTTTATTATTATACTATTATTATTATTATACTATTATTATTATTATTATTATTATTATTATTATTATTATACTATTATTATACTATTATTATTATTATTATTATTATTATTATTATTATTATTATTATTATTATTATTATTATACTATTATTATTATTATTATTATTATTATTATTATTGTTATTATTATACTATTATTATTATTATTATTATATTATTATTATTATACTAATATTATCATTAGTGTTATTATTATACTATTATTATTATTATATTGATATTATTATGATACTAATATTATTATTATTATTATTATTATATTATTATTATTATTTATTTTTTATTTTATTTTTTTTTTCATTAATATTATTATTAATGGTAATAGTAATAAAAGCAATAATGACTGGAGTAATAATTTCATTTGAAACTAAATTCACTAAGTAATAAATAAATATTTAATAAATAAGTATTTAATAATAATTTTTTTTTACATTTAAAAAATGCCGCCTTGATGAACAGAATCATTTTCTTTAAATTACTAAATAAAATGAATAATAAAAAAAAATGACTCCAAACTTTGACCGGTAGTCTATATAAAATGCGTATACCAATCTACCAACCTGATCACTATTTAGAATTTGTGTGTGTTTGGATTCATCAATCCTACTTTCATTTGAATCCAGTGTAAATAACCCATTCAAACAAAATCTATCAGTGCTCTGAATCAAAAATGTGTTCATGTATGTCTGGCTGTAGTGTCTGATGAATAAGAGACAGGCCATTCTGTTTATATTTATTGCTCTGTTTTTGTTTTTCACTGGCCTTCTTCCAATTTGAGCTTCTACTTTAAAACTATAAAACCAAATAGTCTCTTCCCCCTGTGATTTACTCCCTAAACTCAATCAACAAGCTTTCTATTCTTTATACTGTACATATGTAAAAAGGTGGTGACACCTGAGAGAAATGGCAGAGCATTTATAATGAACGTGGTTAAAAAACCTCGCTCCTATTTCATGCCTGACCTATGTAGTCACCGAGGAGAAGGTGTCATATTTCATCTCTGATTGGACAGGCATGATTCTGAGTCACCTGTATAACGTGACGCCCCTATGGCTCACATCACCAAAAAAAAAAACATCACCTCTGTAAAGATATCATTATCTATTCACAGCTCATAATTTCAGGCATCCGGAGTGTCGATGTTAAGTCATGTCCTGTGAGCGTTTAAGTGCCATAGCAATCACAAACGTGCTGTAGGCTGAGTTTTCCACTCTGTGCCTGTAAGGGGAAGTGGCCTGCTGGTTTTGGCCCCACTTAGTTTCAATGCAATCTGCTGCCGCTGTGGGCGGTTCGCCCATACGCTAACAGAGCCTCTGGTTTAGCGACAAGAGTGGTTTTGCACATTGCTTTAGTTCTCATTTGGGTTCCCTTGTCACATATTATCAACAAAATGTTATAATGGGACACAAATGCTTTGTTCGGATGTGCAAACACAGTTCCATGCAATGTGTTTTGCTAGCACATTTGTTGTAACATGCTAATCCATGTGCTACTGCCCCCCACTGGTTCATATCCTGAGTTTCTCTGAGTGCCAGTGATGTGTGTGTATGTGTGTGTGTGTGCAATACAACACGACAGAAGAAAACAAGAATAGAAGCACCATTACACCGTAATGTTCATGCCTGAGTGCTGCAGTGATTTGACAGAAAGTCCTTGGTTGTTTGACTCAGTTGACAGGTTAAAAGAAACCCCTCAGGTGTTCAAGTAAATTGATCCTAGCATTAACCCATGCCGGGATCATTTTGCACGGCAGCGTCATTAAACATATTATGCCATTTAACACACTTTTTGAGTGCAGGAACAGTCCAGTCAAATAAAAAACAACATATATTTGTATATATACAACATATATATACTTCTCTAATCGTAAGTAATTCATTTCGTAAGAACTTTATTAGTTGTGTATTGCATGTCGCAGGTTTGTGTAGTGTGAAACTGGCTTGGAAGTCTGTCTGTTGAGGATGCTTTTGAATATGTAATTACGTTGTATTGACATGGGTTGTATTATGTAAAGATCATGACTGACAAGGTGTTCATTCGATTCATCAATTACATCAGAGACATGTCAGGCACAGAACTTGTAAATAAAAAACAAGTCAACTGATGCAGCAAACTACAGTATATCACATTTGTTACAAACACTCAAAAATATACACTCAAACTACTCAAACTTATTTAAAATGAGTCGAAACATCACAATTCTTTTTTTTAGACAACTTAATTGTTTTATGTTCAATCCACTTAAATTTGTAAGAATTATCAGTTAACTTAATTCCTTCATGTTGTGCAAACACGAATCGATTGTGTGGAACCCAGCATTATTTTACAATGTACACTGTAAAAAATGCAGGGTTCCACACAATTCATTTATGTTGTCCTAACACAAATCGATTGAGTTAACTTTACACATTTACAAATTTATGTGGATTGAACATAAAAAATTAAGTTGTCCCAATGAAATCTCAAGAATTGTGTTGTTTCAGCTCATTTTAAATAAGTAGTTTGAACAAGCAAAAATATACACATATTTTTGAGTGTACTTTATGTGTAATATTCAGAGTTAAAATTGACAAACTAATAAAAATATAATAAAATAGATAAATAATAAATATAATATTCATTAATATTCATATAATATTCATATAATATATAATAATTCATATTATATTAATATAATATTCATTTCTCTAATACACTTCACTCACTTTCCTTCAACTTACTCCCTGATTGTAAAGGAGTTGCCACAGCAGAATGAACCGCCAATTACTCTGGCGTATGTTTTATGAGGCAGATGTCTACTCTAATACACATTTATTCAAACAAAACAGGAAATATTAACGGGTAAAATATGCATGCATTTTAACATATTGACTAAAATGATGTCCTTTACCTTTCTAGCTGATTGATGATTTGAATTAAGTGGCTTTCCTGAAGTAAACACAGCATTGCATGACACATCCACAAGCTGTTATATTGATGTCTTTCTGTGGTTTTAAAGAATTGATTATGCTATTAAATAGGACATTAAATGAGGCCTCGAGACGAAGAAACATATAAGTCCATATTTTTTTTACATTTTTGAGTATTAAGATTTTTTTCATTTGGTTTTTGAACATTATATATTCTATTTTTATAATGAATAAGAAGCAACAAAAGCTTCTCAATTCTAAGGAGATAACATTTTTCAGCGTCAGTATTACTAATCAGATGTTATTGTAATATATATTTCTCAAATGCGGAAGAATGGTCCAGTTAGTGTGGAATAACAGTATAACAATTCATCATATCGCTTTAAATCACTAAAGATCTGATTCCTTTATCTTAGTTTTAATACTGAAACTTCAGGTTAATATTAGCCATTTCTTTCAATTTATTATTATTATTATTATTATTATTATTATTATTACTTAAAAACAGAAAATACTGTATGAACAATGTACAATACATGACCTACTTACAGTACAGGCAATAGCAATCATTAACAGTAAATAGTAAATAAGTAAAACTCTCTGAACTTTTGATCACCTCTTGTAGGTAAAGATAGCTCCAATAGTGCCCTTGTCATTTATTTAGAAAAGCTGGTGCAGTAAATCTGTGTATATACTACTATAAACTGTCTCGCGCTCCGCCATCTCACAATATAAATAAATATTTCAACAAATAAACTCTGCTTGCCGTGTTTTACACAGGACTTGCGGGAAAATGTATTGATACAGCTTTATTATATGTGGTATGTTGTTTATTTGGATAGGTTAACTGTTTTTGAATATTCTTTTAATATTTCCTAAACGATGTTTAACAGAGCAAGGAAATTTTCACAGTATGTCTGATAATATTTTTTCTTCTGGAGAAAGTCTTATTTGTTTTATTTCGGCTAGAATAAAAGCAGTTTTTAATTTTTTATGAACCATTTTAAGGTCAAAGTTCTACAGAACAAACCATCATTATACAACAACTTGCCTGATTACCCTATCCTGCCTAGTTAAGCCTAATTAACCTAGTTAATGTCCCTTTAAGCTGTATACAAGTGTCTTGAAAAATATCTTGTCTAATATTATTTACTGTCATCATGGCAAAGATAAAATAAATCAGTTATTAGAAATGAGTTATTAAAACTATTATGTTTAGAAATGTGTTGAAAAAATCTGCTCTGTTAAACAGAAATTAGGGAAAAAAATAAACAGGGGGGCTAATAATTCAGGGGGGCTAATAATTCTGACTTTAACTATATAAGGTTCTTCCACTCACGTCTTTCGGTGGATTTTTCCATGGTTTATGTTCTTCTCTTCGATTCAAATATGGTTTCCCAGCATCCATCAAAGGCTTCCTTACTCTGTTCTTCCATTTGTTCATGTCGGCTCTCCTTATTTTGTCAAGGTTTTGTCTTTTAATTTCCGAAGTGGACATGACAGCAAGTGGCATCTCTATTCTTTTTAGTGGACATAAACGTTTTTTCCATGTGACACTATTTAATGTTTAAACGCTGACTCTTGGTCACGTGAAAACATCCCCAAACTTTTTCTGTATGCAATACAAGCTGTATACTATACTGTAAGTTTACAGATAATATTAATGTCACATGGCTATCTCTCTTTTTTTCACACATTCAAATATTCAAATATATTGTACTTAGGCATGTGCCGGTATCACATTTTCATGCTGCGATTAATTGATTGAGCTTTTATCACGGTATACGGTATTATCACGATTTTGTAATTTTACTAGAGAAACAGGTAAAACTTCAGTTTCGTCAACTTAGTAACTTTAAAAACTTTTTAATTAACTAAAAGTACTTCAAACATTTAAATACAAATAAATATAAATAAAACAATACACAATATAAAAGCAAACTTGAGCAATTATATCAAAGTGAATGTGCAAAGGGAAACCGTCTTCGATCAGCAATCCCTCTGCATTTTTTTGGAACCCAAAATATTTCCAAACCTCTGACTTTTTTTTTGAAGGGGGATCAATTGTCGGCAGCGTTCCTCCTTCCGCCATGCTTCTTCTTCGTGTGAGGATTATAGTGCGGTGGCAGCGGCGGCGTGCACTGCGTGCACACAGTGCTTCTACATGCGGGGATTGTTTACATCAGAGTGCACATCAGTTCTGCGCAGCATATACGCAGTGTTTCTTCAAGCGGTTGATGGAAAATAAGCTGAAGGGGGATAAATTGTCGGCAGCGTTCCTCCTTCCGCCATGCTTCTTCTTCGTGTGAGGATTAGAGAGCGGTGGCAGCGGCGGCGCGCACTGCGTGCACACAATGCTTCTACATGTGGGGATTGTTTACATCAGAGTGCGCATCAGTTCTGCGCAGCATATACGCAGTGTTTCTTCAAGCGGTTGATGGAAAATAAGCTAAGGCGCGTTCCAAGAATATAAATTCGGATCTATTATTTTTCACGGTATTTTGAAGTGCCCGCGATAACAATATCGTGCATATTCATTACCGTGATTTATCGCATTACCGAATACCGGCACAAGCCTAATTGTACTGCATATTTCATATTGCTTTATTCATATTCATTATTTTGTACAATAGCCAGCAGTAAAGGGGTGCTGTCACCTCACATCAAGAAGGTCACTGGTTCGAGTCCAAGCAGAGTCAGTTGGCATTTCTGTGTGGAGTTTGCATGTTCTCCCCGTGTTGACGTGGGTTTCCTCCGGGTGCTTCGGTTTCCCCCACAGTCCAAACACATGCGCTATAGGGG
Organism: Danio aesculapii; assembly: GCF_903798145.1. NCBI lineage: Eukaryota > Metazoa > Chordata > Actinopteri > Cypriniformes > Danionidae > Danio > Danio aesculapii. The sequence continues at coordinate 4,626,863 of NC_079440.1, forward strand.
AACTGAATAAGCTAGATTTTCCGTATTGTATGTGTGTGCATGTGAGTGTGTATGGGTGTTTTCCAGTGCTGGGTTGCAGCTGGAAGGGCATCCCCTGCGTGAAACATATGCTGGATAAGTTGGTAGTTCATTCCGCTGTGGTGACCCCTGATTAATAATGGGACTAAGCCGAAATGAATGAATGAATGAATCAGCAGTAAAGACTTTATTGCTGATGAAGGCTTGGCATACACTGAACAACCAGCAGTAACTCTGTAACATAGTTCAGGAAAAGTCATCAGTGGAAAGGTCGTGGAAAAGTCATGAAGATTCACCATGTGGGAAACATGTTGATATGTAAGACTTTGCCAGCCTTTGTGACATTTGTCTTTGGGAGAGCGATTCAGCCACCAATGCCAGCAGCATGACCACAGGACAGCCCGTATTATCTCTGGACTTCATTTTCAACACATCAGTGCGCATTGAGCACAGTTTGCCTCTCGGCCTCCGAATGAAGGACGGCTGAATGTTATATTTCTTTTAATCTGCTCTTAAGATGCTCTAGGTTGCGTCTCTGAAGCCACAGGGCTCCAGCGTTCGCCTTCACTCGCTGTTTGCGAAGCCTCACAGTGAATCTTTTTCATTAATTAAACATTCTAGTAAACAAAACCATAAAATGGTCATTACACATTTCCAGGAGAGCATCTGTTGGCTACTTACAGTTAACCTTAGTGGCTGTAAAATCCATGATTTGATTTGTTCTCTGCAGAGTAGCCACGCACAGTAGTGTTTTATCTAGTGGCGCATGTGTGTGTGTCTTGAGATGAAAGTGTGGAAATGTCCAATTGAACACCCGGCGTTAGGGTTGCATGAAGCTGGGCAACCTACGGCTATGAACTCTCCCGAGGCTGATTTGGTGCAATTAGAAAATAGTTTTAAGCATAGAATAAGTAATCATAAACAAGCAGAGCCTTTCCTCTGTATGTGCCATGAGGTCCTCTGACCGAGTAAAGTCTCTTGTCTCTTTCTTTCTTACATACAGATGAAGTCAGAATTATTAGCCCCCCTTTGATTCTTTTTCTTTTTTAGATATTTCCCAAATGATGTTTAACAGATACAGGAAATTTTCACAGTATGTCTGATAATATTTTTTCTTCTGGAGAAAGTTTTATATGTTTTATTTCGGCTAGAATAAAAGCAGTTTTTAATTTTTTAAACACCATTTTAAGGTCAAAATTATTAGCCCCTTTAAGCTATATATTTTTTTCGATAGTCTACAGAAAAAAACATCGTTATACAATAACTTGCCTAATTACCCTATCCTGCCTAGTTAACCTAATTAACCTAGTTAAGCCTTTAAATGTCACTTTAAGCTGTATAGAAGTGTCTTGAAGAATATTAATAAATAAGAAGAGTTATTAAAACTATTATGTTTAGAAATGTGTTGAAAAAAAAATCTTCTCTTCGTTAATCAGAAATTGGGGAAAAAAAATTAACATTTAGTCATTTAGCAGACGCTTTTATCCAAAGCGACTTACAAATGAGGACATATGCATAACATAACAGGGGGGCAAATTCAGGGGGATTAGTAATTCTGACTTCAACTGTATACAGTAGGGCTGCATGAAATTGGAAAAACATTATATTGCAATATTTTATTTTATTTTATTTGTTGGGGGTCAGTTTTTTATGTTGTTTTTTTTAAATAAAATTATTCTGTTCATCAAGGTGGAATTTATTAAATGTAAATTTTTTTTTAAATAATTATTTATTAAATATTTATTTATTACTTATTGTATGTAGTTTCGAATGAAGTTGTTATTGCTTTTATTATTATTATTATTATTATTATTATTAATAATAATAATAATAATAATAATAATAATAATAATAATAATAATAATAATAAAAGCAACAACAACAATAATTAATATTACAGTGATTTCTGAAGGATCATATGACAGAAGACTGGAGTTACGAAGCTGAAAATTAATATTTAAAATCACTGAAATAAATGATTAAATTAAATTATAAACTACTTTTGAACAGTTATTTTATAGCACACTTTTACAATTTGTACTGTATTTTTGATTAAATAAATGCAGCTTTAATAAGCTTATTTTAAAGCATTTGTAAATCCTGCTGACCCCAAACTTTTTACCGGTAGTGTATATATATATATATATATTGTGATATGAACACAGTTTCACCAGATGGATTGAATTGCTCTATTGTTTTCTGGGGAGTCTAACTGTATTCAGGTTCAGAAATTAAATAATCTCAATACAAAAAAAAAATGCTTTTCCAAAAATCTAAATTCCTAAAAGCAAGAAACATTTTTAAAATATACAAGTAAAAATATTGTTTTGTTTTCAGAAATAATAAGTAAAAAATTAAATTTTTCCTTAAAACAAGCAAAACAATCTGCTAATTCGGTATGTAATAATATTCATTTATTTATACATTTTTTTTGGCTTAGTCCCTATATTAATCTGGGGTCGCCACAACAGAATGAACCGCCAATTTATCCAGCATATGTTTCACGCAGCGGATGCCCTTCCAGCTGCAACCCAGTACTGGGAAACAACCATACGAAGTCATTCACACACATACACTACGGATAATTGAGCTTACCCAACTCACCTGTACCACATGTCTGTGGATTTGGGGGAAACTGGAGCATAATAATATTGTATTAATAACGTAAATTAATAATTGTAATAATACAAATATTATTGTTTTAAATTTGAAATGTAGATATGTAGACTAAATATAAGAAAAAAGTCTAAGTAAGAAAAGCAATTTTTGCAGTACAAACGTAAAATAACACTGTATAGTCTTCCTTGTGATGATTATTAAATACAATTAATCTTTGTTACACCCCCAAGCCTAATGTTTTTTGGCCAAATGTTTTAAAATTCTCACAGTAACAGGCCTGATTAAACACATACTAATGAAACCTTCAGACTTTGTAGTGACTCTACAGATCAAATATTCTGTGGCTCCTGGTTAACTATAATTCAGACTCAGCATTGCACATATTGTGATGTGACTATTACAATGCACACATTGCATTATCGATGCTGAAACAACATATCGTGCAGTCCTAATATACAACAGTTGCTGCATTACCAGTTGAATAAATCTTTCATTGTATAACGATTATGACTGACAATGTGTTCACTTGATTCATTGTCAATTAATTCAGATACAGTGCTCAGCATAAGTGAGTACACCCCCTTTGAAAATGAATATTTTAGCAATTTCTCAGTGAATATAGGCGATGTATTTTGGTGCATTTAAACAAAACAGATTTATTAAACAGATATAATCATTAAAATAATATTTTAGTCACCAAACATATTTAGAAACTGAAAGATAATACTATTAAATTCAAGCTAAATATTGCAAAAATAAATTAATTAATTAAAACCTGATAGCTTTATTGATTTTTCCTCTTTTTAAAATTTGTATTTAATATTTTTCTATAAGATATACATTTGGCTGTACTAGTTTTTAGCATTATCATAAGTTATTTTGTTAGATATTCTCCATATTTGGCTTTAGTACTGACTAATCTAATGTATATGCACAAATATAATAATGTATAGCTTCCTATTAAAAATATTAATTTAAAAGAGAAATTTGTGAGAGATGTACTTATATATGCTGAGCAGTGTTAATGTTGAGCTCAGACATGTGCATTAAAAAAACTGTCAACTAATGCAGCAAACTACATCTCACTTGGTATACTGAATATTATTATTATTAATAATAATAATAATAATAGTAATAATGGTTAAAATTAGGCCCACACGGAATCTGCACGGACAGATTTTCGCAGATTTTTAGCCCATCATTGATTCTGTTTATTTACTTGTGTATATGTGTGCAAAAATATATTTAATCAGTTTTTAAATTAATTTCAGTAATATTATTGACTAATATGAAAATATTCATATGATTTATGTACAATAGAGTTTGTAAAGTCATATTTTCTGTCTTTTAGTAGATATATTATATGAGAGACTTGCTTTGTTTACCAAATAAAGTGGATCTAATTGAATCTGCATTTTAAACATTAAATAAAAGTTAAAAAGATATTATTTGTTATTTCATATATTAAGTTTTTAGTTATGATACTCCCGAAATAATTCCGCATAAATCCGCAGATTTTTAACAAAATTCTGCGCAGAAATAGCAAAAAATGTCCACAGATTTTGTATGGCCCTAGAAAATCAATAAACTAATTAAACTATTCGTAGAAATAATAACCTGTAATTTAATGCGTAAATTAAACAGGAAATACTATCAGGTAAAATATGCAAGAATTTTAAACACATTTACTAAAATTATGCCCCGGAGAGTTATTTTTTCTAATCGATTGATAATTTCAATTAAAAAGGACCTCTTATGCCACTTTTTACAAGATGTAAAATAAGTGTCTGATGTCGCTAGAGTGTGAATATCAAGTTTCAGCTCAAAATACTACACAGATAAATTTTAGAACTCTTTAAAACTGACCCTTTTAGGCTTTGATCCAAATTTGTGCCCTTTTGGTGACTGTCGCTTTAAATTCAAATCATCTTTTCAAAAAAAGGCGGAGCTACAAATGTCTGCGTCCGCATAGTTGCAGATTCAAAAACAAGACTAACTTCCGATGTTAATGATGAAGAGATCATCTCCAATGGGCGGGGCTTTTGCCCTCTGATGACACGTACAAAGGGAGAATGTCTATCAAAGTGTTTCTGCAGACTGACTTTATTAAATGTGATTATAAAAAAATGTAATTAATAAATATTTACCATTAGAAGCTGGTTATATTCACCGATTGTTGCCACACAACTGTGTTTAAACCCCTTATAAATGTGATTTTTGCATAATCGGTCCCTTTTAAGTGTCTTTCCTTAAGTATTGCATGACATAAAAATCTGTCAGCGTCATGAGGTCTTGTGACCGGGTTAATTCTCTGTGTCTTTCTTACATATTTACTGCATTACCAGTTTCTGTTTCCAGGAACTCTGTGAAGCCGATGACTGTGCTCTCCCACACTTTGATAGCATGTGCACGCTAGTTGATGTGCTGAGAAATGAGAGGGTAATGCTGTCCGCCACATGCGCAGTCATATTTTATTTCTCACCAGAGTTTCCTCGTGCTTTCCTGAATTTCATCACCCGTCAGACTCACACCTGCTGGTGATAGCCCACATAAAAGCAGCAGGAGGATGTGCAAAGCATACAAACAGCCTCACAAGTCGATCAGCACTTGTCTTTTAACACTTCTCCCAAAACGAAGCCTTTTAATGAGCGTGTTTATAATAGTGGCTGATGATAAATGCGGCTATTTGTCCTTGAAGGAGTGACAATGCATGCTCGTAATCATTTCTGTTTGTCAGTGAACGATTATTCGGCAGAAAAAGAAGCTACTGATTGCACACAATTTTGAAGGGCAGATGAAATTTGTTCTCAAAAAAAGTTCAGGTGGAATATGCTTTTTATTTCACAATAGCATACTACTATTCCCCTGTTGATGCAGTATGGTATGTGCTGTAAATTGTGTAAGGTATGCAAATTTTCTTTATATGCACAGAATAACTGATGACCTACTATATTTGCCCATATGTGCAGTAATAAACAGCACACTCACATAAAGCGATGCGCATGCATTGACCTCTGAATGCTTTCTTGCACGACCATCAATGTGACATTAGAAAGATCTGACTCATAAATTAATCTGACAAATGTCACCACAAATCACCACTGTATATTAGGGGTGTATATTAGTTTAAAAAAAAACTATTATTTGATGCAAGGTGGAAGGGAATTTTGTTGCAGCACAAAAGATGCTAAATTAATGTGCCATTTTAACACAACATTAGACTGTAAACGGTATGTACTTCATTATACGCTCACCGGCCACTATATTAGGTACACCTGTCCAACTCGTTGGTAAAGGTGATTTGAGTGACTTTGAACGTGGCATGGTTGTTGCTGCCAAACCGGCTGGTTTGAGTATTTCAGAAACTGCTGATCTACTGGGATTTTCACGCACAACCATCTTTAGAGTTTGCAGAGAATGGTCAGAGAAAGACAAAATATCCAGTGAGCAGCAGTTCTGTGGGTGCAAATGCCTTGCTGATGCCAGATGGCAGAGGAGAATAGCCAGACTGGTTCCAGCTGATAGAAAGGCAACAGTAACTCAAATAAGCACTCGTTAAAACCGAGGTCTGTAGAAGAGCATCTCTGAATGGACAACACGTCCAACCTTGAAGCAGATGGGCTACAGCAGCAGAAGACCACACCAGGTGCCACTCCTGTCAGCTAAGAACAGGAAACTGAGGCTACAATTCACACAGGCTCACCAAAATTGGACAATAGAAGATTGGAGAAACATTGCCTGGTCTGATGAGATTTCTGCTGCTGGGTCCGAATTTGGCATCAACATCATGAAAGCATGGATCCATCCTACCTCGTATTCAGGCTGGTGGTGGTGGTGTAATGGTGTGGGGGACATTTTCTTGGCACACTTTAGGCCAATTAGTACCAATTGAGCATCATGTCAACGCCACAGCCTACCTGAGTATTGTAGCTGACCATGTCCATCCCTTTATGACCACAGTGTACCCATCTACTGATATCTACTTCCAGCAGGATAACGCACCATGTCATAAAGCGTAAATCATCTCAGGCTGGTTTCTTGAACATGACAATGAGTTCACTGTACTCAAATGGCCTCCACAGTCACCAGTTCTCAATCCAATAGAGCACCATTGGGATGTGATGGAACGGGAGATTCACATCATGGATGTGCAGCCGACAAATCTGCAGCAACTGCGTGATGCTATCATGTCAATATGGAGCAAAATCTCAGAGGAATATTTCCAGTACCTTGTTGAGTCTAAGCCACAAAGGATTAAGGCAGTCCTGAAGGAAAAGGGGGTCCAACCCGGTACTAGTAAGGTTTACCTAATAAAGTGGCCGGTGAGTGAATATCATCTAGCGTAGTGAAGAGACTCAACGATGAGTTCACTTATGTGTCCAAATTGTAATTTACTACATTATTTCTACATGATTTTGTATCTCAAGTTTTTTCTTAATCTGTTTTTTGCCTGCAATCTTGCATTGTGTTTGGTGATATTTATTATTAGAGAGGCAGACACTCTCATATGTTTTATCATAAACTTACATTGTGCAGTTGCTCATATAAGATGAGTCATTATTATTTCTGATTCATTTTCCCAGAAGATAAAAACGGTCATTTCTGAGAGTGTATGTCTGTTAAGAGTTTGTTTTGACAACTTTTATGAGTGCGCTAGTATCTTAGATGACCTCAAAACTGACAGACATGAGGTAAATTCAGTTCTAGCATTAATGTCAGCAGGATTGAGAGCATTACTGTCTCATATGTGGTACGCTAACACTTTCTTTTGAGTCAAATTGCTGTGCTTGCATAAAAGCATCTTTGAGCCTTTAATGGGAAAATTCAACCCAAAAAGAGCATTCTGGGATCAGTTAATCACTCTCACGTCTTTATAAAACTTCCTTTCTTCTGTGAAACACAAATGAAAATTATCATTTTTAAAACCTGCATTACATTTTAAAACCATTTTCAATCAAAACGTACTATTACTTTTTACAAATATTAACTACTATGCATTTTCTTATCAAAAGAAACTCTTATTTAGCTTTGCAAAATCACTTTGCCTATTCAATGAAAGTCAGAACAGCCAAAACTGCACTGTAAGTAAACTCTCTTTACCTTAAACTTCAAAAGCAAAGCTTCACGTCTTCATGCTGACTCAAAAACAAAGGATTACAGGTCCAACATCAAAATAAACAGCTAAATAAAGTGCTAAATTTCAACATTTCAAGATTTTAACCTTCTCTTGATGCTGTTATTCATGCATTTGTTTACATCCCCCTGATGCCGTGTACTATTGTGCTCATAACAATTTTTAAAAAGGAGTTTCCGTAAACAGTGTATTTTGTAACACCACATAATAAACAATAGAGCATAATATGAAACAATTGAGGGCGTCATGGTGACGCAGTGGGTAGCATGATCGCCTCATTCGTGCAAATTGCGCCACAGGATGTCTGTTCGCGTCTTTGCATTGACTTAACATGTAAATCACTCGCGCTTGATGCTTTATGATTGTCTAGTGTGAACACAGCATTACAGTTGTAAACCTACATCTACAGTTATTAACTGTATATATTAATGAAACTTACTGTTAACCAGGTTACGGATTATTACTGCAGCATTTTTACAGTTATTATCATTGAATCACAGTCATATTTGTTGTAAAATATCAATGGCTTTATTTCTTTTTGTATTTGCCATCTTGTATGTACACTGAAGTGTTTTTTTCTCAAGCTGAGCATTTGTTTTTGGTTGTTGTAAATGGTATCGCTGTGTTTTTGGAGTGCCTGCAACAAGATTATAATAGTTTTGGATTTTTATTAGTTTTAGTTTCTAATTCATTTTGACTTTTTGTTTTCAAATTCAGTTAGTTTTAATTAATTTTTAGAGGCAGATTTCTATTAGTTTCTATTAGTTTTTATATTATTAAATTATTTAGTTTTAGTTTAGTTTTTATTAGTTACAGTATTGATTTTAGTTTTTAGTGCAAAGGTTAGGTGCAAAATTCAAAAATCATCAGAATAAATATTGTATAATAAAAATTCAGCCATACATTTTTTGAAACCTGTATTCAGAGAACACATGAACATCATCTACCGCTGCTACTCATCCTCAAATTTAAATACAACAGCCCACAAGATAGCAGCCTTAAGTACAATATGTGTGAAGGCTGCTTCTGAGGTTAGATACACAGTAGTGATGGGAAGTTCAGATCTTTAACGCGGATGTTAGGACTCAACATACCAAAATGATGTAGTCAGCAATAGTAATTTCAGTCAGCGAAAACATCACCATGATCTGAAAAATGTCTTACAGTGAAGATTTGCAACCCAATTGAAGCAGGATTCACTTATTTAAATTCCATTATGATTTTCTGTTATGAAATAAACTTACGTTTTTTGCCAAATCCTTTCATTTAAGCCCTCGGTTTACCCGCGCTGCTGTTGTTCAAGTTTAGTTCAGTCACATCAACGTACTGTTTGTGTTTGGTTCACTGAATCACGCATGTGCAGTATTATCGGTTCACCGCTTCTCAAATTTGATCTCAGTGTAACGTTACTGTTCTTATAACTTAATAAGAGTATATATTTAATTATTTGGAGTCAGAGGGGGTATTAGGCTTGTTAAAAAGTGAGTAGTTTGTGGCTAAGTGCTTACTGAAGATGCGAATCATTTCAAATGATTCAGTTCGATTTGGTGAACTAATTCAACCGCTTCACTTAGAAGATCCGGTTAAAAAGGTTTGTTCGGGATCGCGATACAGAAATAAAACCCAATATTGGGCATAAATGTGTTAAAGTAATAGTTTTAAGTCTCTGTTTTTAATGCTTTCACCATGCTGCTGTGATGTCCACTCGTTGTTTTTGTCACGGGAGCAACAGCGAGGATGACTGGAGGAGAACCGACTAGATCCGGCCAATGGCAGCAGGACTACAGACTCTGAGGTGTCGTACTGTACGGGTCAAACACCGGCAGCACGAAGTAAATAGATTTACTTCTAAAATGCTTACAGTCAGATTATGTATTAAATACATTTACAAAGATGAAAACGTTGGAGGGTTTTACTATAATTTTAGTTAGTTTCAGTTAGTTTTGTATGTACACAATACCGTTTCAGTTAGTTTTAGTTTTTAAAAAACTATCGTTTCTATTTTCATTTCAGTTTATTTTAAATTTTCGCTTTTTTCGTTTGTTTTCGTTAACTATAATAACCTTGGCTTGCAGCTTAGTGAGGTGCTGATTTTGAGTTTTATGCTCAGCGCAAATCGCTCTGAATTTTTTAGGTGTTGCAAGTTGGAAAACACAGTCACTATTGAGCTTCCTGTCCAATCACAGTGGAAATTGATATAAAATACCTGTCAACAAATAATCTGCTAACGACTTGTATCTTGTAAAGGTATAGCAAGCATACTCTGAATATATGCACTGCAAAAACCGGCCACCATTCAGCAGTGCGAGGGCCCGTCCAGTGCTGCTTGCAGCTGTAATAGTGTTTATTTCCACAGCAAGAGCATTCATCAGAATGAAGCATAGGAGAAGCATAGCATACGGCATCTTTGGGGGACAGCTGTGAAAAGGGGATGCTGGGATACATAAGCTCACTATTCTCCTGTTGGCTGACTGGGAACATTCCCCTTGTGTGTGAAGTAAATGTGATTTAGCGGCTCGGGGGGGCTTACGAGCACATTAAGACCCCTGTCGGTCCATGAGACAGATGGACCATATCTCACAACCCCACAGTGGCATCCTCCCATTTGATTAATCTACAGAATGATTTATTCAAAGATCCATTTGATGACATGAGATGCAGTTTACAGGTGTGTTGACTTCACAGCCACATGAAGCCTAGTTTGGCCTCGATCAGGCAGTTTCACTGTTGATCAGTAGCCATTGGATTGAACTACGGCATCCAACGGTGTGTTTCACTGAATGCGTAGAAGCTTTTCCATGTGTCAGCAACAGTTTACAGTGTGTACACACTACAGAGAGAGTATCAAACACACTGAATAATCAGTCTAATCTGGCCTGTGGGTGGAATACTGTTGTGGTATGATATTTATTGCATTGTTTATGTAACTCACCATGAGATCAAATTGAGCAATGATTATTTTGGATTCATTAAATTTTTAATTTAAAAAAGTATTATTTAATGCATTTATTTTTACATCAATATATCTACAATTTTTATTATTAAAAGGATTATTGTGGGCGACACTGTGGCTCAGTGGTTAGCACTGTCGCCTTATAGCAAGAAGGTCGCTGATTCGAGTCCTGGCTGGGTCAGTTGCCATTTCTGTGTGGAGTTTGCATGTTCTCCCTTTGTTGGCATGGGTTTCCTCCAGGTGCTCCGGTTTCCCCCATAGCCCAAACACATGCGCTATAGTTGAATTGAATAAACTAAATTTGGCAGTAGTGTATGAGTGTGTGTGTGAATGAGTGTGTATGAGTGATTCCCAATACTGGATTGTGGCTGGAAGGGCATCTGCTGCATAAAAACATATGCTGGAATAGTTGGTGGTTCATTCTGCTGTGGCAACCTCTGAATGAATGAATGAATGAATGATTATTGTAGAATTACATTTATTTAAAGTTTTTTTATATTACATAAATTTTTAATTTGTTTTAATAATTAACTAATAAATATTTATGCATTTATATATATATATATATATATATATATATATATATATATATATATATATATATATATATATATATATATATATATATATGTGTATGTATGTTTGTATATATATATATATATATATATATATATATATATATATATATATATATATATATATATATATATATATATATATATGTGTGTGTGTTTGTGTATATATACATATATATAGTTTAAGTCAAAAATATAAGCCCTCCTCTGAATTTTCTTTTTACAGACCAAGAATATTTTCTTACTATTTTCTATAACAGTTTTGGAGAAAGTTTATTTATTTATTTATTTATTTATTTATTTATTTATTTATTTATTTATTTATTTATTTATTTATTATGTATTTATTTATTATTTATTTATTTATTTATTTATTTATTTATTTATTTATTATGTATTTATTTATTTATTATTTATTTATTTATTATTTATTTATTTATTTAATTTTTATTTATTTATTTAAGTTTTATTTATTTATTTATTTTTTTTATGTATTTATTTAATTTTTAAAGAATTTTTATTATGATTATGGCTGAATTAAAAGCATTTTTAAATTTTTTTTCAATTTTTTGTTTTAATTTAATTTGTTTTAAAAATGAAAAAAAAATTAAGGTTAACATTCATTCATTTATTCATTTTCATCTGCTTTTCCGTGGCTGGGTCACGGGGGCAGCAGTCTTAGGACAGAACTCCAGACTTTCCTCTCCCCAGACACTTCCTCCGGGGGGATCCCGAGGCGTTCCCAGGCCAGCCGAGAGAGATAGTACCTCCAGCGTGTGCTAGGTCTTCCCTGAGGCCTCTTCCCGGTGGGACATGCCTGAAACACCTCCCTAGGTAGGCATCCAGGAGGCATCCTCAACAGATGCCCAAGCCACCTCAGCTGACTTCTCTGGATGTGAAGGAGCAGCGGCTCTACTCCGAGCTCCTCCCGGGTGATAGAGCTCCTCACCTTCTCCATAAGGGTGCGCCCTGCCACCTTTCAAAGGAAACTCATTTTGGCTGCTTGTATCCGAGATCTTGTCCTTTCGGTGATGACCCAAAGCTCATGATTATAGGTCAGAGTAGGAACGTAGATTGATCGAGAGCTTTACCTTTCGGCTCAGCTCCTTCTTTACCACAATGGAACAGTACATCGACCGCATCACTGCTCCACCAATCCGCCTGTCAATTTCACGTTCCATCCTTCCCTCACTCGTGAACAAAACCCTAAGATACTTGAACTCCTCCACCTGGGGTAAGGATTTCCTCCAACCTGGAGATGGCAAACCATCTTTTTCCGGTGGAACACCATGGCTTCAGACTTGGAGGTGCTGATTGTCATCCCAGCCACGTCACACTCGACAGCAAACCGCCCCAGTGCATGCTGAAGGTCCATGTTCAGCCTGATCTCACGAGAAAACGTAAGTATTTTACGTTTTGTCAGTTTAGTGGCTAATTCGCACGAATTCGGACGAGTTCATTCGTACAAAATTATACGATTTTAAAAAGGAGGCACCTAACCCCACCCCTAAACCCAACCGTCATTGTAGGATGAGCAAATCGTACTAAAATGTACGAATTAGATCGTACGAATTCATACGAATTAGCCACTAAATCAAAAAGTTACGAATTGCTGTGAGATTGTGTTGCCATGTTCAATGAAGCCAACAGAACAATATCGTCTGAGAATAACAAAAAATGAGATCCCCGTGGTCCTCGAACCGGACCGCCTCCAACCCAAGGCTGCACTTTGAAATTCTGTGGATATTTATTTATATGAATATCAATATTTTTTTGATTGTCAACAGAATAAACCACTGCTATCCAATAGCTTGCCTAATTATCTTAACTTTTTACAGTTATCATTTTTTAGCAGAATAAAAAGTCAGAAACATGGCCTGGTGGGTGGTGCAGGTGTTTATTGTGCTGCATGGTTTGTGCATATGTGTAGGCGATGCTCCTTATCCCACTCCCCCTTCAGATTTCTGCATGTTTTTACAAAAGCTCTGCCAGTGTCTGATAGAACAGGCTTTTAAAGAAGTACTTCACCAAATACATGGACATTTACTCATGCTCATGTAGATTGTAACACCATTATAGGCTAACAAATAAAGAAATCTTTTTTGCTGAGGTATTCCTTTAAGTAAATGCTTGGACATTTCTATACAGAATTGGACAGTTAGCATGCTGCTGAACTGGATCTTTTATTGCGTGAGCTGCATGTTGAGCGTACACGGGTCTGTTCACATGAAGCATGAAATGAGAAACGACTTTCTGCGGAGCACCACTCTATAGGAATCAAACTCTGCCCTCAGGTCTGAAGGAACCTGAGCATGTCATTCCATCGGTGTATAATGCAGATCATCCAGCCTCTTGAGACCGATGGAGACAGATCGGGAGGTTTAGCTGGAGATTAGGGGCTGGGAGGAAACTAAAGCCTGTGAATGCACACGGATCAACTCTAATGCTGGGACATGTCAAACGTCCACTGTCCCTTAACAATGTGAACAGGCCAGAGGGATCTTTGTTACATATCACAAGCCACAAAGTAACTTTTTTTACACTGTTGTGACGTAAATCTGATTGAATCAGCTGCTAGAATTAGACAAAACATGTAGGGAGGAGCCTGATTTTGTCCATGGGAAATTGGTTTGCTGGTTGGATGGTTGAGGGTTGGCATTGCAACACCGGCTCATTGTGAATAGGTAGCCCTGTATACATTTCTGGAGAGCACGAATTATGTAGCCAGACGTACAGATGGTTGCAATTCGTCTATAAAATGAACGCTACAGGGCGGTATGATGCCGCCGATGGCTTGTTTCTTTTCACACTACCAGCTGATCGCTTACCTCCGTGTGGACGGCTTTTCCGCTGTTACCAGTTTACCCAGTAGCTCACCATGTACATCGGCAGACTTGAGATGCAGAGAGGAGTTGACCGTGACGACGGGGTTCGAGTTCAGTGAGAACGGTTTTAGAAACCAAAAACAAAGGGCAAAAAATAAAATAAACAAGTAAATAACAGGGTGAGAATGTGGTAAGATCTGAAAACATGGTACAAAGATGTTAGGCTATTTCATGACAACGTATAACTATTTGATTTAGTGGCTAATTTGTATGAATTTGTATGACCTCAATCATTCACTTTAGTACGATTTGCTTATCCGCCAATGACGGGGCCGGGTGTGGTGCCACGGGTCTTTTTTAACATCTCACATTTTCGTACGACTGAACTCGTACGAATTTGTACGAATTAAATAAACGTTATGTACGTTAAATATTTACGTTTGCTCGTGAGATCAGGCTGTAAAAATCAGGCAGCTGCAAGAGCTTTTCTTTTTCTGGATTGCTCCTGAAAACACTGTCGGTTGGGTTTAGGGAATGGGTTGATCGGGTCAGTCGGTGCTTTTAAAAACTCTATCGGTTGGGTTTAGGGAAGTGGTTGATTGGGGCAATCGGTGCTTTTGAAAACACTGTCGGGTCAGTTTAGAGAAGGGGGCTGATTGGGTCAATCGGTGCTTTTGAAAACACTGTCGGGTCAGTTTAGGGAAGGGGGTTGATCGAGTCAATCTGTGCTTTTGAAAACACTATTGGTTGGGTTTAGGGAAGGGGTTGATTGGGTCAATCGGTGCTTTTGAAAACACTGTCGCGTCAGTTTAGAGAAGGGGGCTGATTGGGTCAATCTGTGCTTTGGAAAACACTGTCAGGTCAGTTTAGGGAACGGGGTTGATCGGGTCAATTGGTGCTTTTGAAAACACTGTCGGGTCAGTTTAAGGAAGGGGGTTGATCGGGTCAATTGCCACTTTTGAAAACACTGTCGGGTCAGTTTAGGGAAGGGGGTTGATCGAGTCAATCGGGGCTTTTAAAAACATTATCGGTTGGGTTTAGGCAAGGGGTTGATCAGGGTCAATTGGTGCTTTTGAAAACACTATCGTTTGGGTTTAGGGAAGGGATTGATTGGGTCAATTGGTACTTTTGAAAACACTAT
Source organism: Danio aesculapii (assembly GCF_903798145.1). Classification (NCBI taxonomy): domain Eukaryota; kingdom Metazoa; phylum Chordata; class Actinopteri; order Cypriniformes; family Danionidae; genus Danio; species Danio aesculapii. Next base: position 4,642,128 of record NC_079440.1, read on the forward strand.
CCGGTCAGTTTAGGGAAGGAGGTTGATCGGGTCAATCTGTGTTTTTGAAAACACTGTCGGTAGGGTTTAGAGCAGGGGGTGATCAGGTCAATCGATGCTTCTGAAAACTCTATTGGTTGGGTTTAGGCAAGGGGTTTATTGGGTCAATCGGTGCTTTTGAAAATACTATTGTGTCAGTTTAGAGAAGGGGTGATCTGGTCAATTGGTGCTTTTGAAAACACTGGCGGTTGGGTTTAGGGAAGGAGGTGATCGGGTGAGTCTGTGCTTTTGAAAACACTGTCGGGTCAGCTTAGGGAAGGGGGTTGATCGGGTGAATCTGTGCTTTTAAGAGCACTATTGGTTGGGTTCAGGGAAGGGGGTGGCTGGGGTTATCGGTCAGTCAGTCAGTCAGTCAGTCAGTCGACAGTGCCCTCTGGTGGATTTATGCGAGAACAGCAGGCGGGATTGGCACTAGCGAGAGAAATTTGAGATCCGAAAAAGCATACAAAGCGGCCTTTGGCAAAAAAAAAATGTAGCTCCTCACAAATTTCACGATCTCCAGAAATGTATATAGGAGACGCATCAATAATAGGCCTTGGTTGGTATTTTCAAGCCAGTAAAAACAGAGAAGTGAGAAGATTGAAAAGGAAAAGTTCATTTATAATTAAAGTCCATGTAAAATCTAAATACATAATGTTTATTTTGCTAGCGCACATTGGGTCTCATGATTGAATAATTGAATAATTGCATTTGAACTTTTAATGAAAACTTTTCTATTTAATTAACAACACTTGCATAGGCACTTGAGTTTTTAAACTCGTTCTTCTGTTAGTGCATTTGGAGTGTTCTTAAATGAGTGTTCCAATTATGGAACTGAAATGAAAAGAACTTAAATGGTAATGAAGGTTTTGATGTTGGATGTGGAACACATTTCAGTTCTGAGGTAAAACACAGCATTTTTGATGACTTTATAAAAAATATATACAGTAATATACAGTCAAGCCTGAAATTATTTGTATATGCAGTGAATAACATATCTAATTATATGTAGGCTTCTTTATAGATCTTAAGGCCCCGGGTGTACTTAAATATTGCTAAAAGTTGTCCTTGAATTTTTTTGTACATTTAGAATAAATTTTAGGACAAAGTTTTGAAGAATCATGATTTATTCATTAAAAAAAACACATTCGTACATACATTTCATAAATAAATATGACCGTACGTATGTTTAGTGAATGAAACCCAATTTTACACTTTAGGTGACCAAATAATTTGTCCAAGTTAATCAAGAAATGTTTCTATTGATAATATTCAATCAATTTCTGACCATTTGCTTTTATGTTTGGAAGGGTGGTGCTTTTCTGATGATGTCAGCTTGACGGCTTCAGCCACGATATTATTAACCATGACTCTATTAGCGTTAATTTGCTGCAAGGGAATTATGCACAAAAAAGCCCCGCCCCCCTACTCAATATTCTGTTTCAGTTGGAAGTACATCAACAAACTGATATAAAAGTCTTAGCAACTTCTGGTTCATGCATACTTTAAAGTCTACAAGGGCATTTCAATTCAAGCAAAATAATAAAGTGCACATATGAATAATTCATAATAAACAATGCTGTCATGGTGACTGTAAAGGTCACTGACCTGCATGCATGCAGTGTTTAATTAGGTGGTCATAGAGATGCTGTGATGAGGCTGCCGTGTGTTGATCTCGTCTCTCTGTGCAGTATTGCAGTGCAGGTGTAACATGGCTTTTCTTGGCTGTACTCTCCTCACGTCAGAACATTATTAATGTGAGAGATGGATCTGCACTGAGCCGCCCTCCGGATAAACTAGAGGAGAGAAGCTCCTGCAAGCCGAGAGCAAAGACCTCCACCACACACAGGCAAAAAGAAATCGTTTTTATGAAGTTAATTTCAGATAAAACAGGACATGTGCCCGAATCAACCCAAGTTCTTGTATAGATAGAACTGACTGTTGTTAAATGGCTTCACATAACCATTCATACACTCCTGGGGTATGTTTGTACGGTTTTTCTTAGTAGTTTAGCACACAAATACACAAATCTACGAAAATGACTGTATAACGCTGAATAAAACTAAAACACTGTATAATGCATGCCGGATGTCTCCCATAGTATGCAGTTTTCAACCCAGGCTCATTATTGATATATACCCCTGCATACATTTCTGGAGAGCGCAAAATACGTCTCAGGAGCGTTTTTTTTTTTGCAGTTTTTGTTTTTCACGAATCCACCAGAAGTGTGTATGGTCTTTCAAAACTCAAATTTCTCTCGCACGTGCCATTCAAGCCTGCTCTTCTCTCATAAATCCACCAGAGGACAATGTCGATTGACTGACTGGCAGACCGATTATCCCTGCCCACCCCCTTCCCAAAGCCTAACATCACCTTCCCTAAACCCAATCGTCAGTGTTTTCAAAAGCACAGATTGACCCGCCCATCACCTTCCCTAAACCCAATTGTCAGTGTTTTCAAAAGCACAGATTGACCCGCCCATCACCTTCCCTAAACCCAATCATCAGTGTTTTCCAAAACACAGATTGACCCGCCCATCACCTTCCCTAAACCCAATCATCAGTGTTTTCCAAAACACAGATTGACCCGCCCATCACCTTCCCTAAACCCAATCATCAGTGTTTTCCAAAACACAGATTGACCCGCCCATCACCTTCCCTAAACCCAATCATCAGTGTTTTCCAAAACACAGATTGACCCGCCCATCACCTTCCCCAAACCCAATCGTCAGTGTTTTTAAAAGCACAGACTGACCCGCCCATCACCTTCCCTAAACCCAATCGTCAGTGTTTTCAAAAGCACAGATTGACCCGCCCATCACCTTCCCCAAACCCAATCGTCAGTGTTTTCAAAAACACCGTTTGACCCGCCCATCACCTTCCCTAAACCCAATCGTCAGTGTTTTCAAAAGCACAGATTGACCCGCCCATCACCTTCCCTTAACCAAATCGTCAGTGTTTTCCAAAACACAGATTGACCCGCCCATCACCTTCCCTAAACCAAATCGTCAGTGTTTTCAAAAGCACAGATTGACCCGCCCATCACCTTCCCTAAACCAAATCGTCAGTGTTTTCAAAAACACCGTTTGACCCGCCCATCACCTTCCCTAAACCCAATCGTCAGTGTTTTCAAAAGCACAGATTGACCCGCCCATCACCTTCCCTTAACCAAATCGTCAGTGTTTTCAAACACACAGATTGACCCGCCCATCACCTTCCCTAAACCAAATCGTCAGTGTTTTCAAAAGCACAGATTGACCCGCCCATCACCTTCCCTAAACCAAATTGTCAGTGTTTTCAAAAACACCGTTTGACCCGCCCATCACCTTCCCTAAACCAAATCGTCAGTGTTTTCAAAAACACCGTTTGACCCGCCCATCACCTTCCCTAAACCAAATCGTCAGTGTTTTCAAAAACACCGTTTGACCCGCCCATCACCTTCCCTTAACCAAATCGTCAGTGTTTTCAAAAGCACAGATTGACCCGCCCATCACCTTCCCTTAACCAAATCGTCAGTGTTTTCAAAAACACAGATTGACCCGTCCATCACCTTCCCTAAACCAAATCGTCAGTGTTTTCAAAAACACAGATTGACCCGTCCATCACCATCGCTAAACCCAATCGTCAGTGTTTTCAAAAACACAGATTGACCCGTCCATCACCTTCCCTAAACCAAATCGACAGTGTTTTCAAAAGCACAGATTGACCCGCCCATCACCTTCCCTAAACCAAATCGTCAGTGTTTTCAAAAACACAGATTGACCCGCCCATCACCTTCCCTAAACCAAATCGTCAGTGTTTTCAAAAACACCGTTTGACCCGCCCATCACCTTCCCTAAACCAAATCGTCAGTGTTTTCAAAAGCACAGATTGACCCGCCCATCACCTTCCCTTAACCAAATCGTCAGTGTTTTCAAAAACACAGATTGACCCGTCCATCACCTTCCCTAAACCAAATCGACAGTGTTTTCAAAAGCACAGATTGACCCGCCCATCACCTTCCCTAAACCAAATCGTCAGTGTTTTCAAAAACACAGATTGACCTGCCCATCACCTTCCCTAAACCCAATCATCAGTGTTTTCCAAAACACAGATTGACCCGCCCATCACCTTCCCTAAACCCAATCGTCAGTGTTTTTAAAAGCACAGACTGACCCGCCCATCACCTTCCCTAAACCCAATCGTCAGTGTTTTCAAAAGCACAGATTGACCCGCCCATCACCTTCCCTAAACCCAATCGTCAGTGTTTTCAAAAACACAGATTGACCCGTCCATCACCTTCCCTAAACCAAATCGTCAGTGTTTTCAAAAGCAATCCAGAAAAAGAAAAGCCCTCACCACCGCATGGTTTTTACAATGTTTTCAGATCTCACCCTGTTCTTTACTTGTTTATTTTATTTTTTGCCTTTCGTTTTGTTTTACCTGCTTTCTGGAAGCGTTCTTCACTGGTTTCAAACCCCGTCATTGCGGTCAACTCCTCTGCGTCTCAAGTAAGGCATAAAGTATATCCAGACGGCTGTTCTCTGGCTGAATGTACAGTATCCTGTTTATTATATGAAAAGTGTAAGTCGCTTTGGACAAAGCCGTCAGCTAGATCAGTGGTTCCCAAAGTGGGGTCACGAACCCTCAGGGGGTTACAAGATAATGAGGGGGGTCGCTTAGTTATTTCCAAAAATCAAATTCATTTTATTAAGCTATTAGAATGACCATATTTTATCCATAACCCACAGAAGATAAAATGAGTAGTTAATAGTTACATTAAAAAAAATAATACTTTTTTTTCCACTGGATTGCGACCTCTGTGGTGATTACAATATATTGAAGTCACAGCAATTGCGCCAGATGCAGCAGATTGATTTTATGGCACCAGGTTAAACATTCTGACACGTTTACTGCAATCACATTAAATACATATTCAATTCAATTCAATTCACCTTTATTTGTATAGCGCTTATACAATGTAGATTGTGTCAAAGCAGCTTCACATAAAAGGTCATAGTAAATAGGAACAGTGTAGTTCAGTTTGTAGTGTTTAAGTTCAGTTCAGTTTAGCTCAGTTCAGTGTGGTTTAAAAATCACCACTGAGAGTCCAAACACTGAAGAGCAAAACCAACGATGCGCAGCTCTATAGATCCCGAACCATGCAAGCCAGTGGCGACAGCGGAGAGGAAAAAAAAAAACGTCACTAATTGGCGAAAGTGAAGAAAAAAACCTTGAGAGAAACCAGACTCAGTTGGGCACGACCATTTTAATTTCTCCGCTGGCCAAACGTCTTGTGCAGAGCTGCAGTCTCAGTGGCGGAGGCTGGAAGCTGGCCTCAGTGAAGACTCGTCTGTCTCTGGAGCGTCACAGGAATCAGTCTCATGTTCTCCACTCTTCCATGACCATCACAGTAGATGTTTAGGATACGGCCTGGTCCAGGATATGGAAACCTTGGGATCATCTCGTCGTTGGTCTTGGATCGAATCAGTGACTCTGCATAGTCTGAGGGCCTCAGCAAGAGTATGCCCAGGTGGAAATGGAGAATAAAGAGAATAATTAGCGTAGCTGCTGTTCATAGTGTATATAAACAAGATGCATAACCTGTGTGGAAGCCCCCTAAGTGGTGCACTGAGTGTATGCTTTACTGAACAGATAGGTCTTTAATCTAGTTTTGAATTGGGAGAGTGTGTCTTAGCCTCGGACGTTATCAGGAAGGCTATTCCAGAGTTTAGGAGCTATAAATGAGAAGGCTCGACCTCCTTTACATACAGACCACAACTAAACATGGATGATGATCTTCAAGAGGCGTTCTCCAAAATTAAAAGAACAGACTTGGGTCTATTCGTGTGCGCCGTTGCCTGCAAGGTTTATATATTTATAACCACCTCAGATGATATTGGGGATCGTGAGTAACTGGAATTGTTATTTTGGGGTCGCTGGCTAAAACATTTGGGAGCCACTGAGCTAAATTACTAAATGTAAATGAATGTGTTCACTAATAGTCAAGATGATTGAGATGAGCCTGTGCTATTTATTTAATTGGTTGTTTTTGTACCCATTATGTATCTTGTACCTTGGAATGTTGTGATCGACCAATCAGAATCAAGTATTAGGTGTTTGGATTGTTTAGCCATGCAATTAAATTGAGATTTGTATTGCTAAAAAAGGATTCTGCAAAGAACAAACCCCATTCATTTCTTGTCTAAACCCCACGAACATTTCTGTTTCTGTATGTCACTGACAGCCATTGCTTTCCCTTGGAGAATTCAGAAAGATCTGCAACCATGTGAAGAGCTTTTAAAGAGCAAACTCTGAGCTCTTGAACATTATCCTCTGGGACGCCACAGAGAGTGAAAGCAGTGTTCATGCATAAATGTGTGCGCGTTTCTGTTAAGTGCACGCTGTCCTGTGGCTCCAGAAGTGAATTGCATCACATGAGCGTACTGTGAACTGAACAGTGCAGAGATGAAAGTGAATCGGACAGTTCATGTGAGGCCTGTTATTAAAGCTAATTGACCGTGCTGTTAGCCTAAGGGCTCAGTTTGACACATCAGGTGAAAGGTTTCATGCATGTCCTCTGCTCGACTAAAGGAAGACTCCTTTAGAAAAATCAAAAGACAAGAGTTTTTCAGCGTCCCACTTCCCTCGGTGGTGTCCACACCCTGTCCTCATTCTCGTATTCTCTGGATTCTTGTCTGCTCGGGGTCTGTTATAATGACAGGCCTTGTGTTATTGTTGGAGAGATGTGTTATTTGATCGCAGTGAGAGTGTTGACAGGGCATTAGTCAGACAGGCTCGAGGTGTAAAGTTCATTTCCCACCCAGACGAAGATGCAGGTGAGGGATGGTGAGGTGTGTGTGGCATCATTGCAATGCACATGTCTGGGAGGAGACATCGAGAGTCAGCATAGAGATGGAAGATCCTTGCTCATATTTTAAAAAAAGACACAGAAATAAATATATTATATTATAAATATAATAATTATGTGAAATTATGAATCTATACAGGTGAAGTCAAAATGATTAGATTTTTTTTCTTCCATCAAGGAATATTTCACAGTATTTCCTATAATATTTTTTCTTCTGGAGAAAGTGTTTTATTTTATTACTTCAAGAATAAAAGCAGTTGAAATTTTTTAAAACCATTTTAAGGTCAATAGACCATTTTGATGGATGTAAACAAAAACAATGCGTATTTCCTGTTTTACATTTTTAATTTCTATAGATTCTGAAAATCCATAAAGAGCCACATATTGATGAATAATGTTATGATAGCTGTTTTAACATTAAGTTATGCTAGAATTGTCTCTTGTTACAGTTATGAGATAACAAGCAGGAAATGTTCATTGAAATGGTCTATATTATTAGCCCCCTTAAGCAGTATTTTTTTTTCAGTTTGGAACAAACCACTGTTATGCTCTTGTTTGTGGCACTTAAAGTAAGTATAACAAGTGCATTTCATTAAATTACAGTGGATTAGGGTTCAGTTAGTTAACATTTGTTAATACATTTAATACAGTATGGAAGATCAGGCCTCTCTTATATTTACTCAAACCAAAAAGACACAAAAAATGTAATTATAAATATATATATATATATATATATATATATATATATATATATATATATATATATATATATATATATATATATATATATATATATATATATATATATATATATATATATATATTTACATTTAGTCATTTAGCAGATGCTTTTATCCAAAGTGACTTACAAATGAGGACAAGGAAGCAATTTACACAACTATAAGAGCAGCAGTGAACAAGTGCTATAGGCAAGTTTCAGGTGTGTAAAGTCTAAGAAGCAAACCATTAGTAATGTGTTTTTTTTTTTTTTTGAGAGAGGGTACAGTTAGTGGTATAGCCAGAGAGGCAGTTACAGATTAGGAAGGAAAGTGGAGACTAAATAGTTGAGTTTTTAGTTGTTTCTTGAAGGTGTATATATATATATATATATATATATATATAGGAAATTCTGTATGAATTAATAATAATAATAATAAATAGGAAATAAATTTAAATTAAGCTCCATAAATATATGAAGTTGGTGGTTCATTCTGCTGTGGCGACCCCAGATTAATAAAGGGACTAAGCCGAAAAGAAAATCAATGAATGAATGAAAATATATTCAAAAAGGCAACATGGTTGCTCAATGGTTAGCACTGGCCCTCACAAGCAAGAAGGTCGCTGGTTCAAGTCCTTTCTGAATCAGTTGGCATTTCTGTGTGGAAACACATGCGCTATAGGTGAATTGAATAAACTAAAGAGACCGTTGTGTTGGTGTGTAAAAACAAGAGCGTGTTTCCCAGGGTTGGGTTGTGGCTGGAAGGGCATCTGCTGTGTAAAACATGTATGGATAAGTTGGTGGTTCATTCTGCTGTGGCGACTCCTGATTAATAAAGGGACTCGAAAAGTCGAAAAGAAAATCAATGGATGAATGAAATTGGCCGTAGTGTATGTGTGTGTGTATGTGTATGAGTGTATGGGTGTTTTCCAGTACTTGATTGTGGCTGGAAGGGCATTTTCTTTCGGCTTAGTCCCTTTATTCATCAGGGGTCGCCACAGCAGAATGAACCGCCAACTTATCCAGCATATGTTTTACACAGCGGATGCCCTTCCAGCTGCAACCCAGTACTGGGAAACCCCTCATTCACATACACTAATGCATTACAGCCAATTTTGTTTATTCAACTCGCCTATACCGCATGTGTTTAGACTGTGGGGGAAACCAGATCACCCGGAGGAAACCCATGCCAACACTGGGAGAACATGCAAACTCAACATAGACATGCCAACTAACCCAACTCGGGACTCGAACCAGCAACCTTCTTACTGTGAGGCAACAGTGCTATCCGCTGAGCCACCATGCGGCCAAAACTCTGTAGTTGCTAAATGTTGGCTGCACAATATAAGATTTTGGTCACGCAAGTGGACAGAAAGCACTCTACACAGTTTTCGCGATTTGTTTCAATATCACTAATGAGCCACTTGAGCCACTGCCATGCGAACAGTCCTTGACAGCCCAAGGTCAGTGTTTATGAGACTGGGCCACACACAACAAAGATTAGACAAATACATGAGATCAACTGCATATTAATGACTTGCACTGGGATGTATGATGGATGTAGTAATCCATACAAATTACAGTTTAAAGATTATCTATAATTGCCTGGGCCTGATACATATTATATCGCAGCAAAGATGCATATTGAATATGTAATTCCATTTATCTGAGCAGTAAACGGCGAAAAAGGATATGAGGAAAATATGTGTTTCCTGCTCCGGCGCGATTGAAATCTCACCCCAGTAATGTCTGAACAAAATCCTCGGCGCTTGCAGCACGCAATAAAGCCAGAGAAGAAACTTTATCTCAGCACAGAGAAAATAATCACAGTTTTCTCTGTGTATATAATTGAGGGCAGCCCTTGAAAGACAATAGAAGAGATTGAAGTGGCCTGGTTAATTGTCTGTGGGTTTGTGCACCGTGTCTTGACTCTAAAACAGAGATTCCCTGCTGCTGTCCTGGGGACGAGAGCCTGTATTAATCGGTAGAATATGACTCTCAGATTATTCACATTACAAGCTACAGTAGTTCTCGGAAAATGAGAGGGAATATTTTTACGTGGAGTTGTTCCGGCACATCTTTTTTCATAGGTCTAATTTCATCTAAAGGGATCATTCACACAAAAATTGAAATGAACTTACCATTTACTCTCTCTCGTGTGGTTTCAAATCATTTTTAAACACAAAAGTAGATATTTTGAAGAATGCTGGAAAATTTATATTAACTTACCATTTACTCTCTCTCAGGTGATTTCAAACCTTTTTTTTAACACAAAAAGTAGATTTTTTAATAATGTTGGAAAATTTAAATTAACTTACCATTTACTCTCTCTCTCTCTCTCTCTCTCTCTCTCTCTCTCTCTCTCTCTCTCTTACATGTGGTTTCAAACCTTTTTTTGAACACAAAAAGAAGATATTTTGAAGAATGCTGGAAAATTAATATTAGCTTACATTTACTCTCTCTCTCTCAGGTGATTTCAAACCTTTTTTTAACACAAAAAGTAGATTTTTTAATAATGTTGGAAAATTTAAATTAACTTACCATTTGCTCTCATGTAATTTCAAACCTTTTTTAAACACAAAAAGTAGATATTTTGAAAAATGCTGAAAAATTAAAATGAACTTACCGTTTTCTCTCTCTCGTGTGGTTTTAAACCTTTTTTTGAACACAAAAAGTAGATAACTTGAAGAATGCTGGAAAATTTATATTAACTTACCATTTACTCTCTCTCGTGTGATTTCAAACCTTTTTTTAACACAAAAAGTAGATTTTTTTAATAATGTTGGAAAATTAATATTAACTTACCATTTACTCTCATGTAATTTCAAACCTTTTTTAAACACATAAAGTAAAATGAACTTACCGTTTTTTCTCTCTCGTGTGGTTTTAAACCTGTTTTAAACACAAAAGTGGATATTTTGAAGAATGCTGGAAAATTAAAATGAACTTACCTTTTTTTCTCTCGTGTGGTTTTAAACCTTTTTTTAACACAAAAAGTAGATTTTTTAATAATCTTGGAAAATTAAAATGAACTTACCATTTGCTCTCATGTAATTTCAAACCTTTTTTAAACACAAAAAGTAGATATTTTGAAAAATGCTGGAAAATTAAAATTAACTTACCGTTTTCTCCCTCTCTCCTGTGGTTTTAAACCTTTTTTGAACACAAAAAGTAGATATTTTGAAGAATGTTGAAAAATTAAAATTAACGTTCCATTTACTCTCTCTCTCTCATGGTTTCAAACCTTTTTTTTTAAACACAAAAATCTGATATTTTGAAGAATTGGAAGAAATGGAAACAAGACTTCCATAAAAAACAAAAACTATGGAAACCAATGGTAATTTTCAACATTCTTCAAAATACCTTCTTTTGTGTTCAACAGAACAAAGAAACTCATAAAGGTTTAAACCACATTGGGTTATTTTATGTTTATTTTTGGGTGAACTATCCCTATAAATCCAAGATAAAAATAATTACAGGGGTAAGCAAGTGTTCATTTTCTTTCCATTAATTCTGGTTGTACAAAGAATACAGCTGAGATACTAATAAGATCTCATCTGGGATTGTTCTTTCTTATGTAAACACAGCACAGATGTTGGGGGGAAAAGGAATATAACTGTGATTATGATCTTTTCTGTGCTCTGAAAATGATTTTGAAACACATCTACCCATTTTGGCTGCCATTAAGTATTATTAATAATAAGCATACTCCTTCTCCACTCTACATTATTAATAAGTAATCTTCAGTAATAATAAGTAGTAATCCATAACAATAATCATCTCACTCTTACACTAGTACACTCTTTTCTCTTTCTACATGACTAAATGAACTGTATGAACACCTATCAGATCTGTTCTTCCTCCATCTACATTCTGAAATTCATTTTTGTATTGCTTTTTAAACTGTCTAACACTTGATACAGCTTTTCCACAGCTTTTCCCCGATTACATCCAACACAGATACAAAAATACATCTTAGTGAAGTTTCATAAACTAATTTCGAGAGGAGCACGTGATATGATTGAGCACGTCTGGCCGCTCATCTGTAATCAGTAATAATCCAATCAGAGTGATCCTAGTTTACTATAAATGGTTCATTTTTTCCCTACTGCTCTATCTTCGTTTGGAAGAATCCCCTCTTCCACCCCATCTCCTCCTTTCCCCCCCCTTTTCTAAAGGGGAAGCTCTCGAGAACTATCTGATCTCGGATCTCCTGATATGGCTATCGACCAGGTGGGAGCCCTGGGCTCAAATATCTCCGAGCTCAGGGTTCTCTCCCGGGACAGCATGCCAAACCTGCTTTAAACGCCAAGCATATCTAAGTGGGAACTCTTGAAATGTTGTTTAAAACATAAATATGCTTAAAGTTACACTCCCCCCCCCCCCCCCCCCCCCACTGCTACCTGATCAGCAAAATGGATACTTATGACCTGTATTTATTAATCTGGATGAATTAAACTTGACTTAAAGTATGGGGCTGCACAATATTTAAAATTATTTAAAAATAAATATTATTATTGTAGAAATAGTATATGCAATATTCATATCCCAGAGAGTTGTAATAAAGCCTCTTTTTTCTTATTTTTAGGGTTGCACTGAAATAAAAATTTTACACATTAGGTTGTGTTTTGCTATTAGCTAGTACGTGAACCTAGAGTTGAAAATAAATACTAATGATGGGAGTCGAGACAAGAGAGGAAAATGACAACAGCCAAAAAGAGTCAGAATATCTGCCCAGGTGTTTATTCATTTGTAGTGTCTTAATGTTGGCTCCTTGCTGAAGGCTCACTATCACTTCTTCCACCAAACTGCACTACATTTCCCATCAGGCACCTCACTCACACACCAGTTCCGGATCACCCCTGATATTTTGTACAGTTGTTCCAAATTTGTATTTTGTAAAGTTGTTCCAAATTTGGCTATGTAGCTCCGCCCTCTTTTGAAAAGAGCACAATCTCATTTAAATTTAAAGCGACAGCCACCAAAATGCCACAATTAGGATCGAAGCCTAAAAGGGTCAGTTTCAGAGGGTTAGAAGACCTTATTTGTGTGGTATTTTGAGTTCAAACTTCAGAGACTTATTTTACATCTTGTAAAAAGGGACATAATAGGTCCCCTTTGGGTACATATACATTCAGTTATGTATTCAGATAAAATAAGGGTGACATTTATTATCAGAGTGCTCTGAGTGGTTACTTGGTATTGTTAGTTGGTTGCTAGGGTTTATTCATTTGTAGTGTCTTAATGTTGGCTCCTTGCTGAAGGCTCACTATCACTTCTGCCACCAAACTGCACTACATTTCCCATCAGGCACCTCACTCACACACCAGTTCCAGATCACCCCTGATATTTTGTACAGTTGTTCCAAATTTGTATTTTGTAAAGTTGTTCCAAATTTGGCTATGTAGCTAACCAATGAGCCACTGGTCCCCACTCTTTCCATAGTATGGGGAAAAAACAATGTCAGAAACAAAAAAAATATTTGGTCACTCATATTCTTTAGACATTTTAGTTTTTATGTCCAGAAATTAATTGCTAGGTGTAGAAAAACTATATTAATATATCCTTTTAATCTACAATGTCATTTTGCATTGAAGAATATCAAACACACACTAAATCCTTGTGCAGGTATTCTGTCAGGAACTTTGAGTTATTCAGATGAATTGTTGCATGAAATCAATTCAGTTTTAGTTTTTCCCTTAATGGCACCGAGATATTTACCAGGCACCGAATCGCATATTTAATTGAGATATTCATTAAAAACACTGAATTGCGCATTAAAAGTCGTCTCGCTCTGGTGACCATCATGCTTGACGGACCTGCTGACAGCTCCAACTGTGTCAACATCGCAGGATCAAAAACCCTGTCGACCTTTCAGCCCAGACAGGTGTGCGAGTCTGTGTAAACGCTGCTATTGTTATGTGAATAACAAATAGTGAAATCAGCCTCTGAATGAGTTGCAGAGCATGAGTTTAGAGACTCTTGCAATTTTTTGTGTGTTTGGGAAAGACAAAAGGCCATACAGTTATACTGACTAAGCTATGAGTTAAAATAAATGCTTAAAATAAATGTAAAATGTATGCCCATTTTGCTTTTTTAAACAAGCAAGCAGCAATATGATTAAAGGGAACATATTATGCAAAATCATTTTTATAAGGGCTTAAACACATTTGTGTGGCAACAGGGTGGGAATTTAACCAGCTTCTAATGGTAAACATGATTTATTTCTATTTTTTATAATCACACTTGATTGAAACAGTCTGCAGAAACACTTTGATTGACATTCTTCCTTTTGTACGTGTCATCAGAGAGGGAAAGCCCCGCCCACTAGTGACTATCTTTCCCTCATTAGCATAGGACGATAGTCTTGTTTTTGAATCTGCCACTATGCTGAGATATAGGGATTTGTAGCTCCGCCCTCTTTTGAAAAGAGCACAATCTCATTTGAATTTAAAGCGACAGTCACCAAAATGCCACAATTAGGATCGAAGCCTAAAAGGGTCAGTCAAACCTTATTTGTGTGGTATTTTGAGTTCAAACTTCTGAGACTCATTTTACATCTTGTAAAAAGGGACATAATGGGTACCCTTTGGGTACATATACATTCAGTTATGTATTCAGATAAAATAAGGGTGACAATTATTATCAGAGTGCTCCGAGTGGTTACTTGGTATTGTTAGTTGGTTGCTAGGGTGTTCTGAATGGTCAGAAAAGTTCTGTGATTCTGTGGTTTTTAAGTTTATGTTTGGGTTTGGGAAAATTGCAAGTATGACAACTCATCAAATAGGGGTGGCACGGTGGCTCAGTGGTTAACACTGTTGCCTCACAGCAAGAAGGTCGCTGGTTTGAGTCCCGGCTGGACCCGTTGGCATTTTTAAACGTTGCTTTCACTTTAACCATTCTTTGAACAGATTATTTATGGGTCTAACATTACCCGTGTGTGTGATCAAACACACTATCAACAAGTGAGAAAAAAAATACCAAGACTATCTAAATGCAATAAAGTGAGTTTATTTAGAAAGATAGCGATAATAATAAATGGAAAAATATGTATTTAGAAAGAACATTAAATATTTACAAGGATATATTGAAATTTACAGGCAACAATTGGAACACGAGATGTTTGAACAGATAGATGGGAGAGTTGGAGAGATGAGACGCGGGCGGCGTCCAAACAATAGAAATAAATAAAACAAAACAATCTATTGGCCCAACATCTACCCTAACTATCCAAAGAAAAATACAGCAGGTATTGAAAAGAAATCTTCGCGTCTATTACGCACTACCTAACCTACTCTAAAATATTTACAATGAGAAAACAAAAGTACAGTAGTGTGTCTAGTGTGTCTAACAACAGTGATATTCAAAACTACGTGTGCACAATGTATGCCGCACGACATTCTTACCTGTCCCCCTCTCCAACCTCAGATGCGCATAACAGTGATGGCAGACAAATGGAGAACAGATAAATAACAACGGACATATACCAAATTGTAACACACAGAAAATGGATAGCAAATTTCACTGACACACAACATAACACAGAAATTCAGGGGCCTCTCGAGTAGCGTCCTGTCACCACTTTTATGCCACGGTGGCAGCCGCTGGATTGGAGACCATGGGGTGACGTCAGGGGGGGTAAACGGCAAACAGCTGGACAGCGGTAGCCAATCATAGCCACTGTATGGGTGGAAGCGGGAGAGAACGAGCGAGCACAGAGAGAGAGGGGGAGAGAGAGAGAGACTTACGAGAAAAATAATAATAATCACGCCACATAAGAATGTACAGGAATGTGACACTAAGAAATAATGAATTGTTTATGTTTGATAAATGATAAATTTGGTAAACCTTCATTTTGAGCTCTGAAAATTCTGTGAAATAAAAACTAATTGTAATACTATGAAACCATGACCCATTCGCTCATGATTACTGAGCAAGCTCATACACGACACACAAACAGTGAAATGAATGAGGAGGCATGTGGAGATAACGCAAAATCTAAATCAAGTCATTTTAGAATGTCAGAGTCATATTTATGTGTATAAAATATATTTTCCCAACAATAAAATTGTGGCTAGTGAAAATGGCGAGTGGCTAGTAATGTTGGAAAACTACTAGCCACAGTGGCTGGTGATCAAAAAAGTTAATGTCAAGCCCTGTTTATTATTATTATTATTATTATTATTATTATTATCATTATTATTATTATTATTATTATTATTATTATTATTATTATTATTATTATTATTATTGTTATTATTATTATCATTATTATTATTATTATTATTATTATTATTATTATTATTATTATTATTATCATTATTATTATTATTATTATTATTATTATTATTATTATTATTATTATTATTATCATCATTATTATTATTATTATTATTATTATTATTATTATCATTATTATTATTATTATTATTATTATTATTATTATTATTATTATTTGATGATGAAGGTAGCTGCAGCTGTGTGCAGACTTATAAAATATGATAAAATAGTGTATTTCCGCCACACAGTATGTAATACATTTTCTTGTCCGATGTATGAGCAGCCTGAATTACAAGTTGACAGTGTTCAGAGTGTTCGGTATCTATTATAGCCTAAATGCTGGAATATGGGACAAGTGTTCCAGGACGCATTTCTTTGGTTGCTTGTCATTTAGCTTTTATCTAAAGCAACCCACTGTGCACAATGTGCTGCTTGAGTCCCGCAGGAGCAATCTTGATTAAGTGTCTTGCTCAAGGGCACAGTGCTGATAGGGGAGCTTTGTATCTTTCCACTTTTTATGGGTCCGCCTACCTGGGCTCTATTGTGTTGCCGGGCCAGAATGTTAACCACCAGCACCTTCCCTATGTTATGACACCACACATCCTCACTCTAATGCCTTTCTCTTCACTCATCCATAAGGTGGCCCCCTTAGGAAAACAGAGCCGTGTTTTTCAATTCCTTTCACTTGAAATATAAAACAAGAGGCGGACATTACTCTTCACTACCCCGATGAGTGGTATCTCGGTAAGCTGACATCAATAGACCCTCATTCACTGCAGCGGTGTACATAAGGAGAGCTTAAAGGACAGGCCTGTGCATGCAGACTAAGAGTGAGCGGGACGAAATCTGAGCTCCGGGATGCTCACAGGCCACCTATAGAGTGGAGTCTGGATGCTAAGGGGTGGTTCTTTCCTATCAAAGCTTATAATCATCCCTTTTACTGTCTGAGAGGCAAGACCATGTGAAAAAGATTGAATTATTAGCTTTGGGTAGAAAAAAGACCACTAATTTATTAGTTGAAGATCAATGTTGTTATCACAGAATAAAGCCAGACAGAGTTATCAGCAGCTGTTGTGTGAGATTAAAGGACTTTATTCTGTGAAGACTACCGGCTGGGTGTACATTATGCTGCTTATTACATAAAACTAAACAGTTAGATAGAAAACATTGAGCTGAGATGTAATATTTTCAACACTATGGAGCCAGATCAGTCTCAAAAATAATACATTTAAAAAATAAAAATTATACATTTACAGAACAATTCACATTTACAAAATCTAATTTGGACACACAATTCTTGAATTTACAAGTGAAAATCATAAATATAATTTCGACAAATGAATAGGAATTGTGTATTTGTGAATCATGTTTTGAATTTACGAATTAGATTTGCGTATTTTTGAATCGTTTTTTTTTTTTTTTTTACAAATTGGATTTGCATATTTTTTAATGTTTTGTTTTTGTTACCAATTGGATTTGCATATTTTGAATAGGTTTTTATTTACTAATTGGATTTATGCATTTTTGAATTGGTTTTTATTTACTAATTGGATTTATGCATTTTTGAATTGGTTTTTATTTACTAATTGGATTTATGCATTTTTGAATTTATTTTTATTTACTAATTGGATTTATATGTTTTTGAATCGTTTTTTGAATTTACCAATTGGATTTGCATATTTTTGAATCGATTTTTGAAGTTACAAATTGGATTTCTGTATTTTTAAATAGTTTTTTATTTACGAATTGGATTTGCGTATATTGAATTGTGTTTTGAATTTCCAAAGTGGATTTGCATATTTTTTAATAGTTTTTTGAATTTACTAATTAAATTGGCATATTTTTTTGTTATTTTTGGAATTCCCGAATTGATTTAGCATATTTTTGAATTGTGTTTTGAATTCACAAATTGATTTAGCATATTTTTGAATTGTGTTTTGAATTCACAAATTGATTTAGCATATTCTTGAATTGTGTTTTAAATTCCCGAATTGATTTTGCATATTTTTGAATTGTGTTTTAAATTCACGAATTGATTTTGCATATTTTTGAATTGTGTTTTGAATTCACAAATTGATTTAGCATATTCTTGAATTGTGTTTTGAATTCAATAATTGATTTTGCATATTCTTGAATTATGTTTTAAATTCCTGAATTGATTTAGCATATTTTTGAATTGTGTTTTGAATTCACAAATTGATTTAGCATATTCTTGAATTGTGTTTTAAATTCCCGAATTGATTTAGCATATTCTTGAATTGTGTTTTAAATTCCCGAATTGATTTTGCATATTCTTGAATTGTGTTTTGAATTCACGAATTGATTTAGCATATTCATGAATTGTGTTTTGAATTCACGAATTGATTTTGCATATTTTCGAATTGTGTTTTGAATTCACGAATTGATTTAGCATATTCATGAATTGTGTTTTGAATTCACGAATTGATTTTGCATATTTTCGAATTGTGTTTTGAATTCACGAATTGATTTAGCATATTCATGAATTGTGTTTTGAATTCACGAATTGATTTTGCATATTTTCGAATTGTGTTTTGAATTCACGAATTGATTTAGCATATTCATGAATTGTGTTTTGAATTCACGAATTGATTTAGCATATTCATGAATTGTGTTTTGAATTCACGAATTGATTTTGCATATTTTCAAATTGTGTTTTGAATTCACGAATTGATTTAGCATATTCATGAATTGTGTTTTGAATTCACGAATTGATTTTGCATATTTTCGAATTGTGTTTTGAATTCACGAATTGATTTAGCATATTCATGAATTGTGTTTTGAATTCACGAATTGATTTTGCATATTTTCGAATTGTGTTTTGAATTCACAAATTGATTTAGCATATTCATGAATTGTGTTTTGAATTCACGAATTGATTTTGCATATTTTTGAATTGTGTTTTGAATTCACAAATTGATTTTGCATTTTTTTTTTGTCGTTTTTGGAATTTTCCGAATTGAATTTGCATAATTTTGAATTGTGTTTTAAATTTGTGAATTGGATTTGTGTATATATAAATTGTGTTTTGAACTTACAAACTGGATTATTTTTGAGACTGATCTGGCTCCATACAACACAGGCTCATTGGAAATACCTGACACTGACTGTAGTGTCCTAGTCTAGACTCTGGAGATTACTGTGTTGAAAGCCGTTTTGGTTAATAACTTCAGTCCCAATCATTCTTTGCTACTGTGATTTATAAATATATTGTTCAGGCGTTTGTCTTTTGTGATTTTATATAAGCCTTTTGTGTTTGGTTTTTCATTGTGTCGAGGTTTTGCATTGTAAATACTGTTATTTCTTTGCTTTGTTACTGGCCTGTTCGAAGTTCTGTTGTTTGCTGATTATTTTTGCCTTCTGAAGATGTTTCTTTGATATTACGTGAATTGAAATCACTTGAGTTCTAACCAGAGTGACTAGCCGCGTTTTGTGACAATTTCATGCTTAAATGTACGTTGTTCAGAAAACGCAAAGAACACTTCAAAATACGATGTTTGTAGGTAAAATGAACACTAGGGGGCAGTATAAAGGCAATGACTTTTGTTCCTTTTCACACTAATGATATTTACAGGGACATTTTATTGAAGAATAAAGGATTCTTTTTGTGCAGTTCTTTACACAACACCAAATACATACCACAAAACAACTTAAAAGTGTCATTGTAATGAATATGTTTGTCACCTATCTCAACTTTTCTGGTGTAGTCAGTTTGCTCAAACAGTAGCTCACTTTGCTCACAGTTTTGTGCTTCAGAGAGCTCGGGATTGAGTCGAATGAAGGATGTTTTTACAAAAGCAATGAAAAATCATGGTAAAACTATGTGGTTGCACATTTCTCTTATGATTGCTTCTGAAAACACTGTATGATTGGGTTTGCTTGCTGATCTGCACGACTTACAACTGTTAAGTTTATATTAGGTTTGTGTCAATAGATGATGATATTGTTAATTGTTAATCGCTATTGGTATATAGTAAATAAGAATTTAATAAAAATGAAATAAACATGTTCATGTCTCAACATCTCTAAAAGGATTTGCTGCAAATTCAGTGGCAGGCGCCAATAGTGCTGTCTTTTTGACTTTTACTTTCTGTAGTGAATAATTGATAGTGGTTTGAGACTCTTTCACTAGCATAATGTCTGTGCAAAGTTTGCTAATTGCTTGTGTGGTATACACAGGTTTACCTAGCATAAAAATGTATTGTACCAATATTAAAACTACTTCAGACTTACACATTCATAATTGACCAGTTACATGTTGACATAGTTTTAACAGTTAAACGGATAGAAGTTAATTAATAAAGGTAAAACATTTGCAGCATTAATAAAAAGCAATCTCATATGACAGTCACATTTTCATAGACACAACAAAAAGAGAATTTCCAGACCCTGATTCTATTAAACAAATTCAATTTTCTTATTCAAGGAAATTTCAACATTTGCCTCTGTGTCAGTGACTGTTTGCACTGTTTATTCCCAATCTGCACAAATGTATTCCAACACTGTAAAAATTTCAAAATTGTAATGCAACCAGAAGCTTTTTTAGAGCTTTTTAGTAGACTTAACTTAAATCGAGTCAAGTGCAGTATTTGGGTTAAGTTCAGTCAACTTAAAAAAGTTCAATAATGAAAATAAAGACTTTAATATCACAGTAAGCTGATTACCTGAAATTGCTTAACCTCTTTACTTCTGTTTCCCTGCTTTTTCATATTTCTTTTTGTTTTTTTATTGATGAATAAGCTAACAAATCATTTATGATGGACTCCTATACAGTAAACTTGTTGTTGGATGCTGTTTTAATCTACTTCTTATGCCAAACATGGACATATTGGAAGGTTTTTTGGCACTGCGATGAACACTGCAATGCTGCTGTAACTGTTTTTTTTTTTTGTGCTGTCTCTGAATAAAGAAGATACAGAACAGAGACCGGTCAGAGAGTTGAATAGCAATTTGGGATGGAGGCAAAACTAGAAAAGTGTCACAGAATTCATTTGTGATGTTATATGAACACTTGGCATCTGTGTTTATCTGAGAGCACATGCACTCTTTGGTCAGAGCCCTAATTAAGGTGTTTACAAGCCTATTACATTATTACGCAATTAAAATCTGCATATATTTAATATGAACATGTTATTATGATTATGCACTTAATTGCATTAGTTTGCATTAGTGTTGCGTTAAAGTAGGTTAAAGGTGCAGAATGGAAGTTTGACACCCAGGGGTTGAACTAGGTATTGCACTTCTGGTTCAAAAGATCTGGTTGCCAGATTGACGACACCAACAAGAGCGAGCCTGACTAATTTAAGTCGTTTTCCAAATAAAAGCAATGGCACACAATAGAAGTAATGTTTTCCATATGAAAAGTTTTTGTTCTAACCAACACCTGAAATTTATATTTTACAAAAGGCTTTTATTTCTCGCAGCTGAACAACAGAAAACTGACAATGATCACCTCAGGTACACCTCATGTGCTTTATTCAGTGTACAATGCTCATAATGTGAGTGTGAATGCCATTTTACATCAAATTTATTGCCATATACTGAAATCAGCAGCAGATAGTTCACCTTAGATCTGGAAAATACAATAAACCGTTTGAAATTGAACTTGTGCCAACACATATCAGTGATTCAGCATGTACATTTACTAATGTTAAAGAGTTTTAATATGTATTAATGAGATTATAAACCTTACCGTTTTGTTGGAGTGCAGCGAGTGCACTATTCTGTGTTTCTGTATGGCTGTATTTAAAGTTCTGTCGTGTTTCATCTGGTGCAAACAAATTGCTCATCACTACAAATCTCATCTCTCATCACGTAGCATGTTGTTAGGACACAGGGTTACAATGTAACGTGCTCACCTAATGTTTACGTTGGTAATTTTTACACTATTTGTTAATTAATAACCACCTCATATGGCACTCTGAATCTGCGTCTTATTTCGGGTCTGCTACTGTCCACCGGAGGACGCATTTTGGTCGCTGACGCATACTTTGAGAGCCTTCATGACTGAATGAGTCTAATACGCTGTTTTCCACCAAGGCGGGAGGGAGGAGGTGGCAGACTAAAGTAGAGTGGGAGGTGGAGGGTGTCACGGACGAAAGTGAAGAGTGAGGGTGAGTGTTGCGGACGAAAGTGAAGAGTGAGGGGGGTGTCGCCGACGAAAGTGAACAGCGGGGGGTATTGTGGTTGAAAGAGAAGACCTGGGGGGGTTGGGGCGGGTTGTCACGCACAAAAGAGAAGGTTGAGAGAAGGAGAAAGAGAGGGGGGCGCAGGGGGGTTGTGTCTGGGACGAAAGTGGAAGAAAGTGAAGAGGGGATACCCTTAGAATTGTCTTAACTCCCAACAAACCACCCCCCCCCCCCTCCGTGGCGCCACTGCATACAGCACCTTTAAGTTTAATCAATATACTTATGTCTTATATCTTACTATGGCATCTGTATAGGTGTAAAAAAAAAGCTTTGTAATCATTTTATGATGCTGGCTTAATCAAGTCAATCCACTTAATTTTAGGATTGTACAATATATCGCAAAGTTTTCATAATCCTGATAACAGTAAATGCAATACACATATCTCAGACATTTGTGAAAAATTTAGTTTATTTTTGTGCATTAGTTGTTTATCAAATTTTGACCAACCAGATGGGACCTTGGAGTAAATATGAGAGAGGAAAACAGCCAATCAGAGTCATTCATAGCATTTTAAGTGAACATTCATAAACTAATTTCGAGAGGAGCACGTGATATGATTGAGCACGTCTGGCCACTCATCTGTAATCAGTAATAATCCAATCAGACTGATCCATGTTTACTATAAATGGATCATTTTCTCCCTACTGCTCTATCTTCGCTTGGAAGAATCCCCCCTTCCACCCCATCTCCTCCTTTTCCTCCCTTTTCTAAAGGGGGAGCTCTCGAGACCTACCTGATCTCGGATCTCCTGATATGCTTATTGACCGGGCGGGAGCCTTGGGCTCAAATATCTCAGCTTAGGATTCTCTCCCGAGACAGCATGCCAAACCTGCTTTAAACGCCAAGCATATCTAAGTGGGAACTGTTGAAAGACTAGATGTTTGTACCTTGACAGTTTTTTGTCTAAATTAGAATTATATTATATTTGTCTAAATTAGAAAATTATAATTCACTTGTTTATTTGACTATCTTTAATTTAAAAAAACAGAGCTAATAAAAACAGCATTTTCTGGGCAAATGTTATATCATAAGAAATACTGTAATTGCAATACTCAACAACAATATTAAATATTGCATATTTCCCCAGTAGGCATGGGCCGGTATGAGATTCTGACGATATGATAACCTAAAATATATTCTTTTTAAATGTCTGGAAAAAAAACAAATAATTTTTTCCCCTTTAAAAAACAATACATTTAATTTTTTTGAAAGATTTATGATATTTTGGAGAAGTAAACACATCAGGCTATATAATTTAACTGAATAATTGACTTCTGCTGTCTTTATTAGTTTTAAAAAACAGATTTTTTTACAAAACAGCGTCTTTGGATATTTTTTCTGCTGGAGATACTGTTGTCCTAAAAAACAAAAAAAATGTAAATAAAAAAATCTTACACACACCTTAGGAACAGTATTACAGAAAAAATTTGCGGTTTTAAAACTTTGACTTTTCCAAAACGTGGTATACCTTGAAAACAGTTATCACCAATGCCTATTCCCCAGTATCATACATCACTAACACGTTTGTGCCAGTCAGTAACTGTTTATAGATCATACAAACGTATGGGTATTAGTTTAAATATCCAACAGTAGCTGTTGTTGTCAAATCGTGTGCATCTGCATTAATAAATCAGCTATTGTTTTCAGAGCAGTTTCAATATTCACTCCACACTCATACATGCAATATGCAAGCGGTTCATTCTACTTGCATTATGCCTTTTCATGCTTACCAACAAGCATGTCTCTGCGGTTGTGTTCACCTTGTTTTGGAGGTTTCTCTAAATTATCTGTTGCATGTGTTTAAAAGATGTAGCTTCAGAAAGTGGTTGAATTTAAATAAAAGTTTGGCTTTTAATCATTACATTAATATTACAGCCACTCTCTCTTATTAGACATTTAAAAAGGGTCCATAATAATCTTCTTGCTGTTGTTATGATTGATAAATTAGGAATGTTTACCAGCCAAAAATAAGTATTGCTTACCAATAAAAAAGTAAATGTTAATATATTTGTATCCATGGCAATTAAACTGCTACTGTTTTTGCATAGTTGGCAAACAACATCAGAAATAGCTGAACTCACTGCCTCTTATGATATTAAAGACCTTTAAGAGGTAAAATGTATGATTATTATTATTTTTATCTTTTATATTTGGTGGCTTAATGCAAAGAATGTTTCACAAATATGCAGTACAGGCTCATTGTGAAAATGTACCCCTGTATACATTTCTGGAGAGAGCATATACATTTATTTTCCACTGTTACCAGTTTGCTCAGTAGCTCGCCACGTACGACGGCAGACTTGAGACGCAGAGAGGAGCTATCGGGATTCGAGTTCAGTAAAGAACAGTTCCAGAAAGTGGGTAAAAAAAAGCAAAAGGCAAAAAATAAAGTAAACAAGTAAATAACAGGGTGAGAATGTGGTATGGTCTGAAAACGTGGTAAAAATCAGGCAAGGGGTTTTCTTTCTCTGGATTGTTTTTGAAAACTAGGGAACGAGGTGGGTGGGGTGAACTGTCGGTCAGTCTGTCAGTCGACAGCGGCCCCTAGTGGATTTGTTTAGGGAACGAGGTGGGTGGGGTGAACTGTCGGTCAGTCTGTCAGTTGACAGCAGCCCCTAGTGGATTTGTTTAGGGAACGAGGTGGGTGGAGTGAAATTTCGGTCAGTCAGTCAGTCGACAGCGGCCCCTAGTGGATTTGTTTAGGGAACGAGGTGGGTGGAGTGAACTTTTGGTCAGTCAGTCAGTCGACATCGGCCCCTAGATGATTTATTTATATACAGCAGGTGCGAATGGCAATAAAGAGAGAAATTTAGATCTGAAAAAGCATACACAGCGGCCTCTGGTGCATTCGTGAAAACAAAAACTGCAAAAAAACGTAGCTGCTGGGATGTATTTTGTGCTCTCCAGATATGTATGCAGAGGTACATATCCATAATGAGCCTGGGTTGCTAATATAACCTCCCTTGGAGCCAGAATAAACTAAACTTAAATAAACTAAAGGTAAATGTTGCTTGAGTGGTGACAGTTGTTTTCTTTAGGGTGTAAAATGATGAGCACGGCATATAAACAGCAATCAAACATGCTTATGTATTTGCATTCAGCGTTCAGAAAGGCTTTCTCAGAGGTTATGGGAGATAATCCTTACTTTAAAAAAACACAGCAAACTTTCATTCTACACGTTCATATATGAATACTTGGTGTGTTTTAGTTACAATGAGAGCTAAAATAAACCATGTTTGTCACTAAAGAGTGCTTTAACTTTTAACTGTGTCTGTCAATATTGCTGATCTAGCAGCAACACACACTGCAGTTTATGGTGCTGTTATAATTTGGGGA
>NC_079440.1:4672535-4680035 GCF_903798145.1 Danio aesculapii
AATAAATAAGTACAAATAAAACAAGATATAAATAAAATAAATAACTAAACATAAAACATAAATAAAAATGTACATTAAAAATAAATAAAACAAAATAAAACATAAATAAAAAAACATAACATTTAAATAAAAAATAAAAAAATAAAAAATAAAACTAAATAAATAAATAAATAAATAAACAAAAACATAAATAAAAAACATAAAATTTAAATAAAAAAATAAAAAAATAAAAATAAAACAAAATAAATAAATAAATAAAATAAAATAATCAACAAATAAAACATAAAATATAAACTAACTTACTAACTAACATAAATAAATTAAACAAAAATAAATAAATAAATAAAATAAAATAATCAACAAATAAAACATAAAATATAAACTAACTTACTAACTAACATAAATAAATTAAACAAAAATAAATAAAATAAAATAATCAACAAATAAAACATAAAATATAAACTAACTTACTAACTAACATAAATAAATTAAACAAAAAATAAAGATTAAATAAATAAATAAAACAAAAGCAAATAAATAAATAAATAAATCACATAATTTACTTTTTTTTTCTTTTTCTACTGCAATAAGTTAAAAATATATATTTTAAGGTGTGCTTTTTACACTGTATCTATTCATTAACCACTGAGTAACATTAATTAATTAGATTTGTAGTTAGATGTATTTTAGAGACTGGTTATTTAGGCTTAGTTGCACGCAGTTATGCTTAATTGTAGTCACGGTAGTAAGCAGACATAATGTGTAACAAAGACACCTTAATATAATATGTCGTCAAGGCAAAGTTTACACAAAATCAATGTATTTTAATTTTATACATCATTTGACCTTTGTTTTAGGGACTAAATTTTGTTAGAGGTGGTAGCACTAGCAAATTGCTGATAAACGTTAGCATTCTGTTGCATATGAGAAATGTTAATCATCAAACACACCAATAGCAGAATGAAATGCCACCACTTATCAGCTTGGCATAACAGACAGTGCAGGGCGAGCTTAGAGCAAACCTGTTTACATCACTGGCTAGTTGCAATCAATGTGCTCTGAGATCCAGTGAGAAACTCTGGAGTTCACTGTAGAGTTCTCCAGCACAACTCGCTAATGTGATTTGCTTTAAGCCAGATGAATCATTGCTGACGGTAATGCATAAAGCAGCAGAAAACCACAACCTTCCAGTTAGAAGAAGTTGAAGTTCAGAAACTACCAACATTTTCAATGGTTTCTTGTTGAAATGTAGGATCTTACACTCAAAATACACTGAAACAAAGACTTTTGCTGCTCGTTCAAATTACTTATTAAAAATGAGCTGAAACAACACAATTCTTGAGATTTTTTTGGGGATAACTTATTTTTTTATGTTCAATCCTCTTAAATTTATGTTAACTTAATCGATTTGTGTTGAGATAATATAAATAAATTGTGTGGAACCGTGGATGTTTTACAGTGTAGGATTGCGTGTTTAAATTACTTATTAAAAATGAGCTGAAACAACACAATTCTTGAGATTTTTTTGGGGATAACTTAATTTTTTATGTTCAATCTACTTAAATTTAAGTTAACTTAATCGATTTGTGTTGAGATAATATAAATAAATTGTGTGGAACCGTGGATGTTTTACAGTGTAGGATTGCGTGTTTAAATTACTTATTAAAAATGAGCTGAAACAACACAATTCTTGAGGTTTTTTTTGGGGATAACTTAATTTTTTATGTTCAATCTACTTAAATTTATGTTAACTTAATCGATTTGTGTTGAGATAATATAAATAAATTGTGTGGAACCGTGGATGTTGTACAGTGTAGGATTGCGTGTTTAAATTACTTATTAAAAATGAGCTGAAACAACACAATTCTTACGTTTTTGGGAGGACCACTTAATTGTTTTATGTTCAATCCACTTAAATCTGTAAAAAAAATGTTAACTTAATTAATTTGTGTTGGGACAACTTGAAGGAATTGTGTGGAGTCCAGCATTTTTTCATTGTTTATCAATGCATTAAATTAGAATGGAACATAATTACAATGTATTGTTACCAACTCACATGTTGTGCTTGTGTGCTATAGCAAATATTCAATCTATGTTTATCTCTATAGCTCTTTTACAATGTAGATTGTGTCAAAGCAGCTTAACATAGAAGTTCTAGTAAATTGAAACTGTTTCAGTCCAGTTACAGTCCCAGAGACTGTTTATTTTTTGTATCATGGTAGTTCAATGCTATACCTATCGTTATCATGTCTTACTAATGTATAAAAGATTGGGCATTTATAGATGATAGTAGGGCTGGACGATACAAAAAAAAAAAAAAACAATCACAATATTATGTTTCATCTAATTAGGTATTGATAATTATTGAATATTTTTAACAAGACATGTAGGATTTTTTATTTAACCACTTTCTTTTAATTTACCAACATTACTAAGGCAAATAGTTTAAATAGTCAAAATACCATCACTCGGCACCACTCTCCCGCACATTTTGCAAAGCACCGAATCTATAAGTTTATCGGAACTTAAAAAGCCGAACCACTTCCACGCCACTAGTGTCTTTCCTCTCTTATTAACTATTTTGTTTGCATTCTTACTCGTGGAAGCTTGTTTATTAACATCTGTATTCAAGGATCTCATTTTGTAGATAAAAGTTTCTGCGACAGAGCGAACTGCTGAGTGCTGGCAGCAGCGTTTCTGTGATGTACGCCATCACGCAAGTGACATCATGCTCTTTCTGGCGGGTGAACACTGAACGTCATTCAGCGACACATGATATGATATGTATAATATCTTATATATAATAAAATACATATATATGCAGATTTATATATCGAATTACCAGAAATGGGTTTAAAAATCATATCACCGTTATTGAAAAAAACTCTATCGCGAAATATTGATATCGAATTATTGTCCAGCCATACATCGACGTCATATTTTTTAATGTTCATTCATTTTCCTTCGGATTAGTCCCTTATTTATCAGGACAGCAGAATGAACCGCCAACTATTCCAGCATATGCTTTATGCAGCGGATGCCCTCACAGCTGCAACCCAGTACTGGGAAACACCCATACACTCCCACATTCATACACTATGGCCAATTTAGTTTGTTCAATTCACCTCTAGCGCATGTGTTTGGACTGTGGGGGAAACCGAAACACCCAGAGGAAACCCACACCAACACGGGGAGAACATGTATACTCCACACAGAAATGCCAACTGGCCCAGCCGAGGCTCAAAACAGTGACCTTCTTGCTGTGAGGCGACAGTGCTAACCACTGAGCCACCCACTGCCCCTCATTATATTTAAGTAAGTTGAATAAGCAACAACAATCTTGTTTCAATTTCATCTGCTGATTTATGCCTCATTAATATATCTTTTTATACCAGTAAGCACATTTCCACACATCCCAACGTTTCAGAATTGGATTCAGTGATGGTCACACGCAAGATAAAACTTATAAAAGTTACAAAATATCTTGAGTGTCAGTAAACACAATTGTCTAGCGGCCCCAGAGGAGCGTTTGGCAGGATTTGCTGGCGTATTTGTCAGTTTTGATGTGACTGCCAATTTAGACAAGCAGATTACTCCCTGGTTTGGGTCATCCTCACGAACGCAATGCTCCTCAGCGTGAGGATTACAGCGAAGACACTCGCGGATCAACAGAATGAAGCAGCATTAATTTTCTAATTCGAAAAAAAAAAAAAAGAGTGTCAGCATTTAGCGAGCATGAAAAGCGATGGATTATAGCCAGAGACTTAAAACGCCGTCACAGGAGTTGCATGTGCGAGATTTCCTGGCTTCTTCATCTGGTGTGATTCACTGTCACTGCACTATTCCAAGCATGCTTACATGCGAATTACATGACATGAGACGCGCATTACCAATTAGCAAGCTAATTAACCGGCAGTAAAGTAGCTTTACAAGTCTGATGTGCTGGAAGGAAATCTCATGTCACCGCTTTCCGCCTATGCTTGAGTAAAGAGACTGAGCTATCCCGGATGCTTCATTTTTCACATTTGCACGCGTTGAATGTGGTTATGCTGACAGCAGGTGCTATTGTCCTCTCGGATGACAGACTTGTAGATTGAAAGCCACAGCAAGAATGAAGAGAAGACGAGAGCGGCGTCACAAACATCTTCCTTGAACTCATGTGGCCAATTGTGAGGCTTGAAGTGAAAGTGGAGACGGTGCATTTGTGGAATTGCATGACATGGTGACAGCGCTAGTCGAGAGAAAAAAAAACAAGCATCGGGATTTCAGTTTGTGCATTATATTACCTGAGCCTATTCTCTTTTTACTGCCTGGATACTGTGTGTGTGTATGAGAGAGAGAGAAAGTTTGTATGTGTGTGTGTGTGACAGAGAGAGAGAGAGAGAAAGAGAAAAAGTCTTGTCGCCTATCCAAGTTTTAGGAAGAACTAATAATAACTTGACTTCTAGTAGATCATTTGGTATAAGAAGTGGCTTATATGAAAGGCAAAGGCCTCTAGATTACGCTTATTTTACCACAATAAAATATGATCATGTCTTGATTTTTAATGATTTAATTAGGACAGTAAGGTCTGAATTTGCTTAGACAAAAGTCTTGTCACTATAATAATGTCCAGTATAGGATATAAAGTCATGGTGCAGTGGAAACAGAATGAATATTGTGTCTGACTCCATCATGAGCTTGGAGGACTGCATCCATACATCTCTGCAATGACTCAAATCACTGATTAATAAAGTTATCTGGAATGACAAAGAAAGCGTTCTTGCAGGACTCCCAGAGTTCATCAAGATACTTTAGATTCATCTTCAATGCCTCCTCCTTCATCTTACCCCAGACACGCTCAATAATGTTCATGTCTGGTGACTGGGCTGGCCATTCCTCGAGCACCTTGACCTTCTTTGCTTTCAGGAGCTTTGATGTGGAGGCTGAAGTATGAGAAGGAGCGCTATACTGCTGAATAATTTGCCCTCTCCTGTGGTTTGTAATGTAATGGGCAGCACAAATGTCTTGATACCTCAGGCTGTTGATGTTATCATCCACTCTGCAGATTTCTCAAACGCCCCCATACTGAATGTAACCCCAAACCATGATTTTTCCTTCACCAAACTTGACGTATTTCTATGTGAATCTTGGCTCCATGCAGGGTCCAGTAGGTCTTCTGCAGTATTTGTGATGATTGGGATGCAGTTCAACAGATGATTCATCAGAGAATGATGAACTAGAAGTCATTATTAGTTATTTGTTGTTATTTATTGTTTGTTGCTCTTACAACTGGGATCGATGACAAGACTTTTGTCAGGTAGTGAATGTGTGTCTGTGTGTGTGTTATTCAGTACACTGACTTTAGATTGTATTAGTGGAATTATTATCATTGCAAAGTTAAATAGTTGGATCAAATACTAGATTAAATTAAAATTTAATTTACAATAATTTTCTGTACACAGAGCATTTTAAGAAAGAAAAAATAGCATTTAAAGCTGTTACACTATAAATGTTTTATTGCTTTATAAATAAAATGTTAATATATTTTATTACTGAACTAATTTAAACATTATTTCCTTCTTATATAAAAATAACAAAACTTAAAGAAAAAAAATCACCAAACATCATATACAGTCTGTCCATGAAATGGAACCTTTGATTTGAAAAACAAAATCTATATTATAATTAAATGAGGGCAGCACGGTGGCTCGGTGGTTTGCACTGTCATGTCACAGCAAGAAGGTTGCTGGTTCGAGTCCCGGATGGGTCAGTTGGCATTTCTGTGTGGAGTTTGCATGTTCTTCCTGTGTTGGTGTGGGCTTCCTCCGGGTGCTCCGGTTTCCCCAACAGTTCAAATACATGCGCTATAGTGGAATTGAATAAACTAAATTGGCTGTAGTGCGTGTGTGTGTGTGTGTGTGTGTGTGTGTGTGTGTGTGTGTGTGTGTGTGTGTGTGTGTATGTGTGTGTGAGTGTGAGAATGTGAGAGTGTATGGGTGTTTCCTAGTACTGGGTTGCAGCTGGAAGGGTATTAGCTGTGTAAAGCATGATGGTTCATTCCGCTGTGGCGAAGTTTGAAATAGAGACCGAGCTGAATGAAAATGAATGAATGAATGAATTAAATAAATATCACAAATGAATAAAAACGCCATATGAATTTCAGGCCTAAAAACAGTCCGTTTCTTACCCAGGATGTGTGCGGGGTCTTAAAAAGTATTAAAAGTTAATAAATGAAATAATGAGAAAATTAAAAAGTTATTAAAAAGTTTTAATCACATTTTTACGAGGTCTTAAATTTTGTTCAAGCGTCCAAAGTGTTTGACTCCAAAAAAGCATAGATATCTTTATTTTCCTCCTAATATTAACAACTGCGTGCTCGTTCCACATGATTGGTTTGGGCCGGGGCACGTCGGGCCAAGCTCATCTGTCCGGTGGCTGTTACGTAATTTGCGATAAACATGGGGAGGTGATGTGACACTCTCCACATGTAGCGAAACCATAGAGCAAAACAGACAGCAAAATGGGAAAATGTAAGTTTGCATACTTCTGGTTGGAGAAAGACGAGTTTAAACAGTGGCTGAAGCCTGATACTGAAAACAACCACGTAATTAATTTTTTCCAAGCTGTGTTTCTTCCAAGCTTATCTGAGTTCTGTTGCATGGTTGTGATTTATTTAACTACAACTGTTTATTAGCAACTGTTTATTAAGTTAAAGGTTTGATTCTGATTAGAACTTGAAGTGGCGACGAGGTCTTAAAATATTCTGAGAAGGTCTTTAAAAGGTCTTAAGAAGGTATTCAGATTACTTTTAGGATTCCTGCAAATACCCTGTTAACATGACAGGCGGTTTTCTTGGAATTATTGTTATGGCATACAATGAATTTCACATTGAACTTAACATTGTTACCATTAGACTCAACAGCAATATTTGACTTGAGTTTAGTGCTTGGCGAGTGTTAATTTTGGACCTGCATGCACAGATTCAGCCACATGCTCATTGCTCACTGTACTGAACAGTGGGTGGCAGCTGGCGAAAAACGGATTAGCGCTTTATCTTTATTTAGTAACATTTCATTCAGATATGATACATCTCTTTATTTGGAGAAAAAAAAATTGTACCCCAGGAACTGCACTGCACTCAAATGAAAACTGAAAGGGTGCAGAGACCAGAAATCAACGCTGATTTTGCTGAAGCTAGGCCTGTGACAATAATCAATATATCGACTTATTGCACAACACATGGACATGCCCTCAATCACTTTTGGTGCTGCAATATATATTGCCCATACAAAAAAATACTATTCTAGCAACATTTTAGCTGATTGTGCAACATCTCAATCTATATTGGAGGTGTCAGTGTGAGTATTGTTAATAAAATACTCTAGTATTTACTATAGATAAATTACTATAGTATAGTTTCAGGTGTCTGATGACTGAAAATAGATCTGGTTGCAGATATCACAGCCTCTGTTACTCTTTACCTTACACATTTTTGTTAAGATTTATTTAGGATATGCC
>NC_079440.1:4685035-4712535 GCF_903798145.1 Danio aesculapii
TGAGTAATACACTGAAAAAAAATATTGTAAACAATTTATACGGGCTGAATTAAACAAATAGATTCAGTTTAATAATGTTCAGCTTAATTTGTTTGTTTAAATTCATCCTAAAATAATTGTTTGCAACCACTTACCTTAAAAATATTATAGTAAATCCAATGCATTTTTTTCAGTGTGCTTGATTGTCTTGGCTCAACCTTTAGGTCTCATAATATTATTCCATCATTTGCACTTAAATGAGGGTCTTATTAGTGGCGCAGTCTCTCTCATCTCTTCTTCCTTTGCTGTTGTACACAAACACACAAACCATTAGCAGAATCACAGCTGTCCTTTGGCCACTGATTTTCTCAGTCTTCTTCTTAAGTGTAGGATCCACCTTAGATGCTGTTTTTTATCTTCTCTTGGTGTTATGTAAGATTTTTTTTAATTAGCCTGGTTGAATGTATAATTTAGGGTGGATTATGGGGATATTGTTGAAATAACACTCTGTATTTACTGGAAACGTTTTACAGCTAGGATGTGAGCTGTTTTGTAGTGATTAACTAGTAAGACCATGTTAACTTCAGTGGGGTCCAAAAGAGTATTTTGCATTATATTTGCATTCTGATTTGATTTATACAGTGATTTTTATAATCTTATAATAATAATAATACAAAATAACTAAGAAAGTAATCTCTACTTCAAGTCTCTACTTTAGAAAGTGACAGTTGAAAAGAAATCTGAATATCTAAATAAATATATATATATATATATATATATATATATATATATATATATATATATATATATATATATAGTATATATATATATATATATATATATATATATATATTAAATCTAAATATTAATTATATATTAAAATAATATATTTTATTCATTCATTCATTTTCTTTTCGGCTTAGTCCCTTTATTAATCTGGGGTCACCACAGCGGAATGAACCGCCAAATTATCCAGCACGTTTTTACGCAGTGGATGCCCTTCCAGCTCTGGGAAATATATTTTATTATATAGATGCAAAAACCTCTAAGTGCCATCTGAAATTTCCTTCTAAAATTAGTTTTTTTCTAAGGCATCCTGTGTGTTGATTCAGTAATTTCACTTTTATAGCAAATAATAGGTCATTTTCATCAATTTTAACATTAAATAACTGAAATTAAAGATAAGAGGCAGAGAAAAATGCTCATTGTAGAGGAACATTTTGGATGGCACGTAGAGGTTTTTTTCATCTGGACTCTCTCTCTCTCTCTATATATATATATATATAATGTTTAAAATAAATATATATTAAAATATTAACTAAATATTAATTAAATCTAAATATTAATTAATAGATTTAATGATTACAGTATTTTTAAACATTTACTTTAGAAAAAGTTAATAATAATACAATTTTTGTCATTTGTTTTATTATTGTTGTTTATTTTTGGATCTTTAAATTAACATTAAAACATTTTGCTTAGAATACTATATGCTGTGATATAGAATATTATAGCAAATATCATCTTATTTGATGAGAAGTATGTGCATGTAAATATGTAATTTACTACAATTGTAAAACGCTAGAACAGTTTAAAAAATGCAACTGGAAAGTGCTTAAAGTCCTTTAATTTAACTATGAAAACACTGTAAGAGCCGTCTGTTAAAATAAGAGGTTACAGTAAAAGATAGAATCAACTTATGAGATATAAAGTTCATTATTAACAAGGTGGTTTAATTTTCCACTAGTAAAATTATGTTTTTTTTTTAATCAGTGGCTAACTGAACAGTCACAATGAATTCAAGTACTTTACAATAACAAGATTGTTGAACATAGACAGTGCTCAGCATATATGAGTACACCCCTCACAAATCTCTCTTTTAAATTCATATTTTTAATAGGAAGCTATACATTATTATATTTGTGCATAAATATTTGAGTAAGTCAGTACTGAAGCCAAATCTGGAGCTTATCTAACAAAATAACTTACGATAACGCTCCATAAACTAGTACAGCTAAATTTATGTTATAGAAAAATATTAAACATGAATTTATAAAAGAGGAAGAATCAAGAGAAGCAAAAAAATTGTAAAAATGTTGTAGGTTGCATTTTAATTTTGCAATATTTTGCTTGAAATTAACCAGCCTGATCTCACGAGAAAACGTAAGTATTTTACGTTTTGTCAGTTTAGTGGCTAATTCGTACGAATTCGAGTTCAGTCGTATGAAATTGTACGATTTTAAAAAAGGGGCGTGGCACCTAACCCCACCCCTAAACCCAACCGTCATTGGCGGATGAGCAAATCGTACTAAATTGTAGGAATTAGATCGTACGAATTAGCCACTAAATCAAAAAGTTACGAATTGCCGTGAGATTGTGTTGAATTAACTGTATTATCTTTCAATTTCTAAATATATTTGGTGACTAAAAGATTATGTTCATAATTATATCTGTTTAATAAATCTATTTTGTTTAAATGCACCAAAATACATCGTCTATATTCACTGAGAAATGGATAAAATATTCATTTTCAAAATGGGGTGTACTCACTTATGCTGAGCACTGCACCATCATTGGCCATAGCTAAACAGATATATAGTGTAGAGCACTCAGTTGAGTACAATGAGAGAGATG
The DNA here is from genome assembly GCF_903798145.1 of Danio aesculapii. Classification (NCBI taxonomy): domain Eukaryota; kingdom Metazoa; phylum Chordata; class Actinopteri; order Cypriniformes; family Danionidae; genus Danio; species Danio aesculapii. The sequence continues at coordinate 4,687,649 of NC_079440.1, forward strand.
TAGTTTTATCACCTTACACCATACTACACTTGTCTAGTATAGGCACAGGCTGCATTAAGTGTTCTCTGCTCTCTATATAGTGCACTATACAGTCCATTCATTTGATTAGGTATAATGAGTGATTTGGCACACAGAGATGGTGCCGGCGCATACATGCAGCCAGGCTTTTTTTTTTTTTAGTTGACAAAAGCGAACCCTCAGGCTTGTTTGTTGTTATCGCCTAGGCTACAGTTCCTTTCGTTTGTGTGAGGCCTATAATAACGCGGGTAAATATCTATTAGACTGCATATAACTATCTTCAGGAGAACAAGCAACACGCTGAAAGTGAAAACCGAAATGTTTAACGGATAAACCATTAATGCATGAAACAATCTCACGGGCCAGTAGTTTGAGACCCCGTTCTTTAGAGTGAATTTTACTTATATATAGGATGAAAGCAAGCTGTATAGATGGAGTAGAGGGAACTTTTCCTACGCCGTGATTGAATGGCGTTATCAAAAGTGTCTTTCTGGAGAGAAGTCAGCGGGAACTAGGCTGTCTGTCTCACTTTGTTCGGCAGGGAAGGCAGTCTTGTCCCCAGGGAGTGATTCTATTTCACACAGAGAGGCTTACGTCTTTCAAGCATACCATTGTCTCGTCTAATCCCACAGTCCTGCCCTGCTGCAATGCCATCCATTCAGTCAGCAGCATATCAGCCGTTCTCTCTCTCTCTCTTTCATTCTCGCTTCCTCAGTTTTTGCTCTTTCTCAGTGGTCTGCATGTTGCTGCATGGACCACCAACATGTTGCTGCTGTTTTCTAGAGACATTCGGGAGAAGCAGGATAACATGGGGACATGACCCTCCTGTTGACTTATGGGGCAAAAATGACTCAGGCACAATTTTAGCAGCATTAAAAAAAAAAACCCTAAACAATGTTATCTTGAAGTTTGGTGACTCTAAAATGACCCCAAAATGTATTAAAACTAGTCATACAGTGGGGAAAAATAAGTATTGGGCACATACATTTTTATTTCCTGGGAATAATATTTCTAAAGGAGCTGTTAACATGAAAATTAACCAGATTTTGGTAAAAACTTCTGAAACTTATTTAATACTTTACATAATAGGCTGTGTTTGGTTCTGCAGCTTTAAGACGCCTCTCAAATGGAGAATGAAGCCACATGCATTGCTCAGGTGTGAGTTTTTCACAGACTTCAACAGTGTGTCAAAATCCTGATGGTTCTGTGGGTCTCGTCCACTAAATTTGAGCTTTATTTTGCATTTCTGTTGAATTTGAGTCAGGTGAATTGGATTCCACAGCTTGATTTTCTTTCTCTAAAAGCATTAGAGAGTTTCCTTGGCTGTGTTTTGAATTATTGTCTTGCTAAAATGTCCATCCTGGATTCAAGTTCATCCTCCTGCTAATGTAGATGTTGGTCTGAAGCAGCTGATATTCATTTACACTGAGGAAGGGCCGAGGGTTGCTGAAGAACTACTGAGAGATTTCAGCTACTGTCTGGGCTTTCACTGCCTTTTCACACCTTCCTTTCTTCATGTGTTCAATACTTTTTTCTGTGTCATTTTATTTTATTACGCATAACTTCATTTGTAATCTAATTAGTTTAGTTTTTTGTTATTACTTATGTGTATTTTATTATAAAGAGATCATATATTTTGTTTAATAACTTTTTTTGTCTTAATAATGTTGGTAAATTAAAATAAAGTGCTTAAATAACAAAAAATCTTAATATTTCTACATTTTTTGCTAGCAATATTCAGTAATTATCAATATCGAATTATATGAAACATGATATTATGATCTATTTTTTTTTGCAATATCGCCCAGCCCTACTTTACACATTTAATGTACAAAAGTTGTCCTTAAACAAAAACAAAAATTTATTTCACACCAGAAAAACTACTGATGCACACTGGTACACTCCAACGCGCGCACATACAAACACACACACAACCGACGACATTCACAGAGTTTGTGATGAAGATGAAGTCGTTTCCTCATTCAAAACAGATTTTTAGGATTGAAATATTGAAATATTGAGACATTTAGGGTTGAAATTAAATGTAGCTAAAATTTGGAAGCCCTTTCTTTCTTATGTTAAAACTCTCCAGCTGAATCTAGACTGATCACCTCTGCCAACCCCCCATAATTCATAACAGTTTGTTACCATTTATTGTTTCGAATTTTAACATTGGGATTGTTGTATACATGTAGGCATCTCTCTCAAATTTAGTTATGAACTTTGTTTGTTTGTTTGTTTGTTTGTTTGTTTATTTATTTCATTTATTGTTTGTTTGTTTGTTTAAACACTTATAATGTTTTTGATGTATGTGTGTACCTATACAGTTTGTTTTTTGTATTCTCTTTTTTCCCTTTTTGCTTTCCATCTCTGTTCTTTAAAGTTGTTGTTTTTGATTCTAAAATGTAAAAAATGTTAAATAAATTATTTAAAAAATAAATTAAATATTGCTGCTTTTTTTAGGTTTAGTGACATTTTTTTAGGGATTTTTTTAAACCCAAAGTGCAAACTGTGTGGACAGAATTTTAAGACAAAAGCAGGGTTAAGAAGGCTTTGTTTAGTACCCAGATGGAACAATAAAAGCAGTACTTTGAGATCTTGACCTTTTGAATGAATCTGTGACCTCCAGTGGTCCGAATGTCTCTGATGACTGGTGTGTTTTACGGCCTATTCTTGTTTCTGTGTGTGTGAGGAGACGTTCATCATGGGCCATGTCAGTCGGGTCGGCTGCACAGGTGTTTAAAGAGGGGGATTTTGACTAATGTGGTGTTTGCACTGCCGATCTTTGTTGTTTGGACTGCTTGTAGATGTTAATGACTGTTGTTGTGATATGATCAGTTCTTTTTGTTGATTTGGGGGCTGGGTTCAAGTTGTTGGTGCACTCTTAACCCAAAAAGTGAACTTAAGTTGCCTTAAAGGGATAGTTGACTAAAATAAAACATTGCCTCTTAATTTATTCTTCCTCTTGTGGTTTTAAACCTTTATGAGTTTCTTTCTTCTGTTGAACACAAAAGAAGATAATTTGAAAAATGCTGGTTACCATGACTTCTATAGTATTTATTCATTCATTTTCCTGTGGCTTAGTCTCAAAGTGAAGAGTGAGTAAATGATGGCAGAATTTCCCACACACATTTCTAGTTGTGTAGTAGTTCCAGTCAGCTATTGGGGTAAAATAGGTGTGGTTGTTAGTTTCAAATGCAAAATTAATAATTTTAAGAGGCAAACAATTCCTTTGACTCTTATTCTCAGATACTATACATAGGTCAGCATTTACTATACCTATCAAAATAGTATATATCAGAAAAGCATGTAAATAAAGCCTCTGTAAATCAAAAATTCTGGTTAAACAAAGCTTTCCTCATATATAAATTATATACTAGTTTCTGGTTACCAAATTATGTCTATTGTATTTCCATCTATGTGTTTAGAGAACTCCTGTGACGGCACTCTTTAATGGCACGTCATGATTTTGCCAAGTACGATACGATCCTGGATTAACGTCTATGTTGATCCTGGAACATCAATTTTGTTTGAAAATGTAATCCATAACTATTCCCTACCCCTTAACCCAACCATAACTGTACATTATTCCCAAAATCAGAAGAGAAAAATAGCTGGATAACAATCATGTAGACGTGCATAAACCTAACCGTAAGCCTAAACTTAACATCAACTGTAAATGTATCCCTTAATTCTGATTGGCTGATATTGTTGACCAAAATCCAACGTCGAGCCAACATCTTAAACCAAAGTCATATTGACGTCAAATACTGACATTTATTCGTCAAGTATGACAACCAAAATCCAACGTCTAATAGATGTACATGGTTTCCGCTACATTCATTCTTCCATGGCGGGGCGCCACACCAAAATTTATCCTGCCACGGCTACAATACAGGTTCTCATTCAAAACATCCAGTCGTTGTTGTTTTTTTAATAGAGGGTTATAATCGCACCAAAATATATTAAAAGGTAAGTGAATTATAAGAGCGCAAACTTTTCTGTAATTGCAGTAGTACTGTGCGTTATTTATTTAACCCTATATGGTGCTGACTGACTGACTGACAGGTGCGTGATGCGTGAGGCCAGCAAACACGACGTAGCTTTCAGTAAAGATTAACATAGTTTCCATAATTATATTTTATTTATAGATAAAGGTCTATGGTTCTGCATACAATGACTTTATCTATGACTTATAGCCAATTCACTTTACTTAAGGACGAATTAATGCCGCACTGTAGGTCTATTGGAGACATTCATAAATATTCCTAGCAACTTCAGCAGTGTTTATTTGAGAGCGCACAAAAAAATCGGCGCTTGAGCAGCATATATTTGAGGGCGTGCAAGAAGTTTTGTGCACGAACAGAGGAAATCAGCACGCAAGCAAAGAGATTTGCATTCTCGTATTAGATAAATGCGATCTCGACTTGTAATACTGCGCTCACGACATTTCTTCATTTGTCATTGAAATAACGCCATAGGTAGTTGGTAGATCTGTGTAAAAGACTTTCCGTCACAGCTGGAAAAAATCCTAGAGGAAACACTGATGTATATTGGTCCATACAACGTCAGGCTGTAAAATCATTGGACGTTGATATTTTGTTGTTTTTAGGTTGTGTTGGAAAGTTACCAAAATGCAATGTCTGTCTGACGGACATTGACATCAGCCTGACACTTTCTGCCCATTGTATTTCCATCTATGTGTTTAGAGAACTCTTGTGACAGTGCATTTGATGGCATGTCATGATTTTGCCAAGTACGATGTGATCCTGGATTAACATCTATGTTGATCCTGAAACATCATTTTTATTGGAAAATGTAATCCATACCTATTCCCTACCCCTAAACCCAACCATAACTGTACATTATTCCCAAAATCAGAAGAGAATAAAAGCTGGATAACAATCATGTAGACGTGCATAAACCTAACCGTAAGCCTAAACATAAACGGTAAACATGCCTTAAATCTGATTGGCTGATTGGAATGTTGTTCAAGGATAGATGTTAATCCAGGACATACCTGTCAACATTTGGATGTGAAAATAAGTATAATCTCTGATTTAGATTTTTCGTTTGATTACATTAAATAACAGAGGAGTCCCTTTAAAAATGCACAGATCTATAATAAAAGCACTCACTTGCTTTCCTAACTGTTTATGCTCATTTAAGACAAAATTTGGGCATTTAATAGAACATGATTACATTATTATGCATATATGTCTGTTCAAACATGCACCCAAAACCCAGAGTATTCACTTTTGGTTCACTTCTAACCGCATGTACAGAATCCGTTTGGGAAACAGCGTCTATTTATCAATATGGAGCGCGTCTGACAGTCTGACACAGCTTACATGAACTGTTTTGAGGATTTCATAGGAGGGGCGAAGGTGCTTGTAATGGAAAGGAAGGGAATCCCGCCATTTTTATATTTAATTCAAAGTGTTTTCATGCCAAAATAAGGTGAAAGCACAGAACAAACTCACGTTTAGGAGCAAGGGGCGTCCCCTGGTGGTTCAGTGGTATGTGTTACGTATAGGGATTGGCTGTTTAATGTTTACTGCCACCCTTGAATTGAAAATATGGGAAGAAAATGGGAAAATACCTTTACGGGATGATGGTGGGATAGAATTGTAAAATAAGGTAGAATCTCGGGACCAGGAACATGTCCTACTTGGTGAAATCAGGTTGGCGGCGTTTACTGCAAAGGACATTTTTATCTGCTACCAACAATATATTTGTTAAATATTAATTCATTTGCATCCCATTCTTGAGGTTCATATCCAATATATCAGGTTTTATTTCTTGGGAAGTTACACATTTAAAATATGTTTCAAGAGTTCACACTTAGATATTGTTTGACAACTGTTAGCAGGTTTGGCATGCTGTCCCGGGAGAGAACCCTGAGCTCAGAGATAGGTGAGCCCAGGGCTCCCGCCTGGTCCATAGAGCATATGAGGGGAGAACGAGATCAGGTGGTTCTCGAGAGCTCCCCGTGGTAAAAGAAAAAAGGAGGAGAAGGGGTGGATGGGGGGTTTCTTCGGAAAACGAAGATAAGAGAGTAGTTCTAGCTAGGCTACTTATAGTGAGTTGGGGTTAATCTGATTGGCTAACTAGTGAATGTAGATGAGTGGCCAGCTGCAGTCAATCATATCACGTGCTCCTCTCGAAATTAGTTTGAAAACTTCACTTTGAAGCATTGTGTACCCCTCTCCAAAAGTCTTCAACAGGACAATCACAGTTAAAAAAGGGCTCCAGTGATAGACAGAAAAGATTCATTCAAATAAATCATTTTGGATGTTTGACGACTATGCTTTTAACAGTATAGCTTACAAAGAAGAAATCAAAATGACCTTTTGAAAACCCAAAGTCAGCAGTACTTTTATTTTGCACCCTGGTGCTTTTTGAGGGCTTAAAGTTGCATGTTCTTTTCTAGCAAACCATCTTTATCAGGTGATCCAGAGAACCCCTGATGCTTCAATTTTCTGTTTTCGATTGATATCTTTAACCTATAAACCCCAACAGCATTTTAATCTACAAACAACCTTAAAGCAGCTCAACAAACACAATAAAACGGTTTGAAACAAAGTTGTGTAGGCTCTATAAAAGTCAATTGCATTTCATTATTCAAGACACTTGACCTCAGATTGCACTATGGGACTCTTTCTGCTAAAATGTCTGCTAAAAATGAAGAATGGCGTTCTGTTTCATGAAAAAAAACTCCTCTGCATGTCACTGGAGGATGGACACATTACAGATACAGAGTCCAGGGGGTTTCCTCTGAACGTTTCATCTCACTTGGATGTGAATGAAACTACTGTCAGCAGTGGCGACAGTAATTTGTTTGGCTTATAAAGACTGCGTTCGATGTTTATTGCTCTCTTTGATGGCGAATTCAAAGTCCCTCCGTCATGAACCTCTGAAGAGGAGTTCAAAATAAACTCGGTTTAATTAGCGTTTGGATTTCTGTCCGTTGTGATTTACAGTGCCATCCACAGAAACTGATATTTCAGTTATCACAGCCTGCCGCGGAGTCCCGAGCCGAAAGATGCCAAGCGTTTAACAGCATTATTCCGGGCTGCTATTTTTCAGTTTGTTGCTTTAAAAGCGGCGATACAATCTTGAAAAATCAACCATCTCGCTTTCCTTTGAAAACTTCAAAAGCAGATGTGTGAATGTGCAAACTTTGATCTCCTTTGACCTGGGAACTTTGATTGGTGAGCAGCTCTGTACTTTTCCCCCTTATGAAATAGGATACATCTGTAGTAATTACAGAGCAAAGCACCTCTGTAGCGTTATTTCTCAACCGCTCAGATTAACCCAGAGCATTAAACAAGTTCAATTAATGTAGCTTGAACTGCTTAACGTGCACAGTTTGAAGGTTGAATTGAATCTGTTTTTGTTTTGTAACTTTTATGTTAGGGAATATGACCATTGTGTAAATAAATACTGACATAAAGATTTTTGGTTAAATGTATATTCATATTTTAAGGGGGCCTATTATGCCCCTTTTTACAAAATGTAAAATAAGTCTATGATGTCTCCAGAGTGTGTAAGTGAGGCTTCAGTTCAAAATACCAAAGAAATAATGTTTTATAACACTTTTAAAATGACGCTTTTAGGTTTTGATCCTAATTGAGCCATTTTGGTGACTGTCGCTTTATATTCAAATGAGATTGTGCTCTTTTTAAAACAGGGCGGAGCTACAAATGCATGTGTGTCAGTATAGTGGCAGATTCAAAAATAAGACTAATGTCATATGCTAATGAGGGAGAGATGGTCACTAGTGGGTGGGGCTTTCCTCCTCTGATGATGCATACAAATGGAGAATGTCAATCAAAGTGTTTCTGCTGACAGTTTTTTTATCACGTGTGATAATAAATTTTTTTTTATACATTTAATTATTACATTAATAATTTAATACATTAATACAGACAGACAACGGTGTTTAAACCCCTTAGAAAATTTTTCGCATAATAGGTCCACTTTAAGGTGCATATAAAGGGTTTTGCATTTAATCACAGATTTTTTTATATTCATATTTTTAGCTTAGTCATGTAGTGTGACATGAAATAAAAAATAATAAGATATTATCTAATTGTGGCATTTTGGTGACTGTTGCTTTAAATTCTAATGAGATTGTGCTCTTTTCAAAAGAGGGCGGAGCTCTCTGTGTCAGCAAAGTGGCAGATTCAAAAACAACGTCCTATGCTAATGAGGGAGAGATGGTCACTAGTGGGCGGGGCTTTCCCCCTCTGATGACATGTACAAAGGGAGAATGTCAATCAAAGTGTTTCTGCAGACTGTTTTTATCACACAAGTTTTCTCCACCGCGTCTAGTGTTGCCAGATGTAGCTGATTGATTCCAGCCCAAAAATTAATTAAATCATAAATCCAATCGCAAAATCTGTCCAAAAAAATCGCAATTAGATATTTTCCCCAAATCGCACAGCCCTACTGTACTGTACCATTCCTACTCCTTTCAGCAAGCTGCGGGTGATGCTATCGGCCGCTCCCCGCTTCAGAGCACTCACAGGCAGTACATTCCTTGTACAGGACTCTCTCACACCTACAGCCAGATAGCAGATCGTTCCTCTGCATACCGATTGCAAATGATTTAGCACCGCGAATGTGAGGTATTTTCTTTGTAGAGTTACATTCAAACTGATCTGCTTCTCCTTTGTTTTAAATTTAACAATTTAATTTTGCCGTTTATTCTTTTCTTGTTTACAATCAGAGAGATTTTAGTCACAGTTTCGAAACTTCATTCATTTTCTTTTCGCCTTAGTCCCTTTTTTAACCTGGTGTCGCCACAGCGGAATGAACCGCCAACTTATCCAGCATATGTTTTGCGCAGCGGATGCCCTTTAAGCTGCAACCCATCACTTGGAAACATCTATACACACCAGCGACCATCTTGCTGTGAGGTGATTATGCTACCCACTGCGCCACCGTGCTGCCCAGTTTCGAAACTTGTCTGAGTTTATAATGTCTGGGAGATTAGGTAAATTCATTATACATCTATACTTATATACTGAATTCAAACAGCAGTACATTTAATTAAATTGGCATGCTTATATAAAGCGTAGTGCAAAATATAAATACCCCTTTATTCACCATTGGCTGTTAATGAACTAAAACATCTGGACGTGATGATGTCAGTAACATGCAAATTGACATTTCCCTACTGATAAAAAATAGCTTAAACATGCCTAGGCTGATTGGCTGATTTTAGCTGGTCAGCCACGCTGATTTTAGAGGGGTTTGGCCACTTCCAGGCTGGTTTCCAGCCATTTCCAGCCTGGTTTTAGCTGGTCAGGCTGGGAGATGACCAGATAAAACCACCTTGTCCAACCTAGCCAGGCTGGGCGCCCAACCAAAACCAGCCGTGTCCAGCTTAAACCAGGCGGGTCAAGCTGGTTTTAGCTGGTTTTAGCTTGTCATTTTCCAGCCTGACCAGCTAAGACCAGGTTGGAAATGGCCAAAACCGCTCTAAAACCAGGCTGGTTGACCAGCTAAAGCCAGCCAACCAGCCTAGGTGGTTTAAGCTGTTTTTATCAGTAGAGTTGACATAATCTAATGACATTTAGCGACTTTTCAACCAGAGCTTAGCACCTTTTCATTGAAAATAGTTGGCAACTCTGCTCAGATTTATGGTATGCAAATCTCCAATCAAGTTTGCATAAAGATAAAATGCTCAGCATTCAAAACATGGTGACATAGTCATAGTATTTGCATTTCTGGTCTTGATTTGTAAGAATAAGAAACCCTGATTGGTCTTAAACAGTATATTTCTTGCTTCTGGTCAAACGTTATGTGCCAACAGCGATGTTGCACCAATGTGCCATTTAAATCCCCACAGAACTAAAGAGTTTAACCTAAACTTGCCTAAAACTTGAACGCTTGTCTTGCAAGTGCTTCTATCCCTTGTGGAGATGCAGATGCAGTTTTGCAATATAAAGCAACACAAATACCCTCTGTCAACATTTCTAAATGCCATGCAGTTTTATGCTTTTCAAAACTTTCATTGTATGCTGTGTCACAGATGTCTGGCGTCTGTGCCGAGAGAACCTGAGGGACTCTTGATTTCTGCAGTGTGTGTATTTGTGTGTGTGTGTGTGCACGCTGACACAAGTCTGCACTCGTCCTTGAGTATCTTCGGAAAGGATTCTGACAGTAGCGTTGCTTAGAGACCATCTCTGTGTGTTCTGCGTTCACTACAAAGCCCAAAACTCGAGGATTAGAGGACAAGAAAGGCACATGAATGCCGTTTGTAGACAATGGGAAACCCAGTCAGTAACTCTTTAAAACTTTGTACAATGAAACGTACAGTATAATGGGGGTAAGGTGCTTTGGTTTTACAACAGGTGTCCTGCTACTCCTGAAAGCTCTTTTCTCCACGTGGAGGGTGTTATTCATATCCATGTCACGGCTTCTTTGTGTTACATGGCCTTTTTTGACACACCCTGGGAATTAGCGCTGGATTTAATGCATTTGCCAACGATTTTAGGGCTCAGCTGTTGTCGCAGAAAGCGGTCTCGGAATGATCCATGGCTTGTTTTCCACCTCCAGGATTGTTTGCGTGAAATACGGAGCGCCGTGTCATTTATTAGGTGGTCATGTTCTACATTTACAGGCTTGTCGGTACCCGTCAAAAGCACTTGAGGAAATAATATGAATCTTATACATATTCATATTCTGACTCATCCGCCACTGGCTGACCACCGGAACATGCAAATCAGCTTTCAGATAAGTCCTTTTTCCTTTCCATCATTAGATGTCTTCCTAGCCACTGGTGGACCCCTGCTTTTTCTCCACATACACACACACCAAATATATATGTATATATTTGGAGGTATATATATATATATATATATATGTAGATGCACAGCGGTGGATTGAGATTAAATGTAGTCTCTCTCCAGTGAGCCACATGCTGGGACAGTCGGTCCACTGCTTTTTCATCAACATACGGAGCTGGAGAACGACATCTGTGACTGCTTCCCTCCGGCGTTTAATGAAGACACAACTGTGTGGAAATCACATGAAACTGTTATATGATGCCAATGTGATGTTTTTACTTACAATTTATTTTTATATTCTTATTTATTATTGCGCACAGTTTGAGCTGCGCTATATAGCCTGCTGCTTTGAATTAATCCATTTTACTTTGTCTATGTCTAAGTTGTATATAGCTTTAAGCAACATTTCTGTCAGCAAAAATGTAAAATACAGTGCACTAATAGACAAAAGTCTTGTCCTCTATCCAAGTTTTAGGAACAACAAATAATAACTTGACTTCTAGTTGATCATTTGATATGAGAAGTGGCTTATATGAAAGGCAAAGGCCTCTAGATTACGCTTATTTTACCACAGTAAAATATGATCATGCCTTGATTTTTAATGATTTAATTAGGACAGTAAGGTCTGACTTTGCTTAGACAAAAGTCTTGTCACTTAACAGAAATAATGTCCAGTATAGAATATGTGGTCATGCTGCAGTGGAAACAAAATGAATATTGTGTCTGACTCCATCATGAGCTTGGAGGACTGCATCCATACATCTCTGCAATGACTCAAATCACTGATTAATAAAGTCATCTGGAATGACAAAGAAAGCGTTCTTGCAGGACTCCCAGAGTTCATCAAGATACTTTAGATTCATCTTCAATGCTTTCTCCTTTATATTACCCCAGACATGCTCAATAATGTTCATGTCTGGTGACTGGGCTGGCCAATCCTGGAGCACCTTGACCTCCTTGGCTTTCAGGAACTTTGATGTGGAGGCTGAAGTATGAGAAGGAGCGCTATCCTACTGAAGAATTTGCCCTCGCCTGTGGTTTGTAATGTAATGGGCAGCACAAATGTCTTGATACCTGAGGTTGTTGATGTTGCCATCCACTCTGCAGATCTCTCACACACCCCCATACTGAATATAACCCCAAACCATGATTTTTCCTTCACCAAACTTGACTGATATCTGTGAGAATCTTGTGTCCATGTGGGTTCCAGTAGGTCTTCTGCTGTGTTTCTGATGATTGTGATGCAGTTCAACAGATGATTCATCTGAAAAATCGACCTTCTGCCACTTTTCCAAATAATTAACTAGAAGTCAAGTTATCATCTGTTGCTCTTACAACTGGGATTGAAGACAAGACTTTTGTACTCACCCTTAGGTAGTTTCAAACCCTTGTAAACAAACACTATGGAAGTAAGTGGTTACAGGTTTCCAACATTTTTAAACTATCCTCTTTCGTGTTTAACGTAAACTCATGAAAGTAAATATGGAAATGGTGAGTAAATGATGACAGATTTTTTGTCTTTAATCGGTATTGGCTAATATTAATATTAAAAGTAGAAATGTGTTCTGGTAGATTAAAATAATACTTTTACTGCACTGTTTAGAGGACAAACAGATAAAAGGATAGTTTTTTACACAATAAATATTGTTTCAAGAGTTCACACTTAGCTGATAATCAATAAAGCGTATTTGGCATGCTGTCCCGGGAGAGAGCCCTGAGCTCGTAATATCCTCGAGCCCGGGGCTCCCTCCCGCTAGAAGGGCGAGAGCGGAGTTAGAGCTCAGGTAGGTCTCGAGAACTCCCCTGCTTGTCGCCGGGTGAGAAGTGTAAACTAGTGTTGTTTTCGGTGATAATTTGGTTTAGTCGATTGGCTATAGTTTATGTTTTTGGACGGTGGGAGGAAACCGGGGGACCCGGGGGAAACCCACTCGAACACGGGGAGAACATGTAAACTCCGCACAGAAACACCAACCAGCCTGAAAGGAGGTTGGACCAGCGGTGTTCTTGCTGTGAGGCAACAGTTCTAGCCACTGGGCCATCGTGTCTCCCTATCGGAAAAAGGGGGACGGAGTAGCGGTGGAAGGGGTGGTGGGGGGGGGGGGTTGGGGGAGCTTCAAGACGAAGATAACTGGAGTGAAAAACTCTGGTTATTTATAATGCTTCCGTAACCATCTAATGGGTCACATTACGGAGCTAATGAGGAGCCAGCCGTGTTGATCATAAGCATGTGATCCTCTCGAAATTAGTTTATAAATAAACCACGCGTATTAAATAAATTCATTCATTCATTCATTTTCATTTCGGCTTAGTCCTTTTATAAATCAGGGGTCGCCACAGAGAAATGAACCGCCAATTTATACCCTTCCAGCCCCATCCCATCACTGGAAAACATCCATTCACCGCATGTCTTTGGACTTTGGGGAAACCGGAGCACCCGGAGGAAACCCACGCCAACATGAGGAGAACATGCATACTCCACACTGAAATGCCAACTGACCCAACTGTGGCTCGAAACAGCAACCTTCTTGCTCTGAAGCGATTGTGCTACCCACTGCGCCACCGTGCTGACCTATTAAATAAATGTAATTAAATAACTATAAAAATACATTTATTTTTATGTTTAGGGGAGAGAACAGGATGACAATCTTGTAAATCAAATTCATAAAATATTTGCGGCGTAGGTGTTGTGAATAGTTTCGCTTTACACCTGAATCCTTCAATTAGTTCTGCTGATGCTGTGACGGATAACACAGCTTTTATTTATGCCTAATCCTCTTTCCTTGCTTTTGAAATGGAAAAGTGAGAGAAACTCAGACAGAAGCATATCACTTGGAAATAATGAACATGTGTCCCTGTAAAAGGTCGGCTTATTCAAATCATAGCCATACACGACACGTCTGTTTTGACTCTTCGTGTCTGATGCATCTCAGGTGTCAGATAAGCAATGGGGGATTTGATATTTTCGCCATGTTTAATTCGATTCCAGACACTGGGATTTTTCAAATCTTTCAATGTTATCGATCAGGAAGTGGATGTCAGAATACACAATAGAATGAGCGATACAGTTAGTGATCAATACTGTCAGTCTGAAAGCACACTTGAAGGGCTGATTCTGTCAAGACTGGAAAGAAGATCAGTGTTTATCTGTTCAATGGCATTGATTAACTGCTCATGTGATGCTTACATGTTTTCTAATGCAAGAGCATTCTGATAGATTCTGGTAGAATACACTGATTAACAATAAATGTGTTTGTGCTAAATTATGTGTTTCGCTAAGTAACCTGTTACTGCTTAATTTTCATTTACCCTTTACAATAAGGATTCCTTTATTATATTAGTCATTATTAATGTCACGATTGCCATCGATTTAGCCCTAAGAGATGCCTGGAGAACATTCACTATCACCTGAACTACACATCCCATCATGCACCTCACACACACCAGTTCCACATCATGCTTGATTACTCACAAACTGCTGGAAGCTCATAATAAAGTGATTACCTGGATGTATATTCACCCCATATATATATATATATATATACACACACTTTGCTGAGTCTTGTTTTCCAGTGAAGCATTACAAAGCATTTTGTCCTGCTGCGTTTTGATCCTTGTCTTGTTTACAGTTTATGTTACCTGTCCTGACCATTCACCTGTTTTTGACTACGCTCTTTGGATTAGCCTCATGCTCCAGTTTGCACCTGTTTGACCCTTGCCTGCTTGACTATCCTTTGAAATAAACTGCATGCACATCCTTATCTCCATTGCCAGACTCACTTCATTACAGTTAATATCAGCATTTATTAATGAAGATCAAACATTATCTGATGCAAACTTTAATTTGCTAAAATTAACACATTACAATAAATATTGATTGATGATATAGAATATATTTTATATTTATTTATACATTTAATTGTATATTTAATAATAAACATTTTATTATTGTTTTAACTTTAATCCATTGACCAGTGCTACCAAATGAGACTTCATTTTTACATGTTTCACTTCTGAAAAGTGCACAAATTTCTGCGTTTCGGAAGTTACATTTTGTTAGTATCTCAGTTCATACATAAAATACTTTTCATATTTTTCATTAAACTCGTGATTTGAGCTGCTATCTATTCTTGTTTTATTTAGATTGCTTGACTTATTCATGCCTATTTCTTTTTTTGAAAAAGGGGGTGGGGAGAAACTTCTGATTTAAATGAAGCAGATAAAACCTTTATGATGTATTTATGGATTAATATAATTCACTTGAACACATTTACATGAGTCATTTTTATGGGTTGAATTTAATCAAATTAAATTTAGTAATGTTCAACTTAATTTGTTTAAATTCGGCCCATAGCATTTGTTTGCAACCACTTACCTTAAAAAAATGTGTACAGTTGAAGTCAGAATTATTTGCCCCCCATCTCACAACAGTGCCACACAAAGGAACTCACACAGTAACAACAACAAATGAACATTAGGGCATAAAACATAAAAACACTTATAAAGTATAAATGAATAATCACTTCACGTGTCCCCCCCCCAAATAAATGTTTAAAACGATCTAAAATATACAGGTCACCGAAATACCTCTGCTTTAGTCTATGCCTTATTTAAATATCTAATGGCTGCTGGTATGAAACTATTTTTGTATCGTTTCGTTCTACAGCTTAATACTAGAAACCTGCGACCAGAAGGAAGGAGCTGAAACTCTGAGTGTAGGGGATGAGCAGTGTCACTTCAAATTGAATTTGTGATTCTCTTCAGCTGCTCGGTGTACACAGCCTCTAGATTAGCTAGTGACACCCCAGTCAGCTTACTGGACCACTTAACTATTTGATTTAGTGAGTTTTTATTCTTGACAGAGAGATTCCCAAACCATGACACCAAAGCAAAGGATAGAATGGATTCAAGAAAAGCATGATAAAATAAAATCATCATGTGTTTGTCAATGTGGAAATGATTTAGCTTTCTCAAACAAAATAATCGCTGGTGCCCCTTTTTACAGACTGCTGCACAATTCTCATCAAAGGAAAGTTTAGAATCAATAATTGTGCCAAGATATTTGTATGATTGCACACTTTCCACAGTCTGATTTTTAATGGAAGTGCTCACCTGTGTGTTAGCAGCCTTTCTAAAATAATGTTTTACAGAGCAAGGAAATTTTCACAGTATGTCTGATAATATTTTTTCTTCTGGAGAAAGTCTTATTTGTTTTATTTTGGTTAGAATTAAAGCAGTTTTAATAGTTTAAAAATCATTTTAAGGTCAAAATTATCAGCCCCTTTAAGCTATATTTTTTCCGATAGTCTACAGAACAAACCATCGTTATACAATAACTTGCCTAATTACCCTAACCTGCCTAGTTAACCTAATTAACCTAGTTAAGCCTTTAAATGTCACTTTAAGCTGTATAGAAGTGTCTTGAAAAATATCTAGTCAAATATTATTTACTGTCATCATGGCAAAGATAAAATAAACCAGTTATTAGAAATGAGTTATTAAAACTATTATGTTTAGAAATGTGTTGAAAAAAATCTTCTCTCCATTAAACAGAAATTGGGGGAAAAAAATAAACAGGGGGGCTAACTGAAGCTGACTTCAGCTGTACATCCAATTTTTTTTCAATCAATTACTGTTGCTAAAACCTCAGTTGTTTTTTTTGGCAAACACTTTTTCCCACATGCCGTTCTCTATATGAGCTCAACTCTTACATTTATTTCCGCATCCATGATGCTGCCGCCCACAGACCGATGTCATTTATCTCCTGAATGACCCATTTCTTTTTCTCCTTACGTTACGCTACGGTTAGAGCTGCATTCCCACATCCTCGTCAGGCATGTTGAGAGGCTCATCAGAGCGGTGCTTTTACTCTTCAACATCCTATCGATCTCCCCCTTCTCCTCTTTAAGATAATCCACTCTCTGAATGGACCAACTGAGCCTGCCAAAGACAAGCAACAGGCGAGGAGGAGACGTTAAAAGATTTGTGCTCTCCTCAAACACTGCTGTCCTCCTCTCTTCTTGCAAGTACCTTGTATTTAAGACACTTATTTACTAAAGGGATCATTCAGGCAAAACATTTTAATTCTGTCGCACTTTATTTTTAATGTTCAATTCACACTATTATTATTGCATTAACTATTGTGTAGTTTTTTAGGGATGCTACGATCCTGATACTTGGATCGGATATTGGTTTGATACAGCACATTTTTGCTGGATTGGGTATCGGCCAGCTGGTACAGATCCAAATCCGATCTTGCATGTGCACTTGCAACATGCTTTTATTTTATTTATTTATTTATTTTTGCCTCAGATATATTGTCTGATGAAAGCCAGCACAATTATTTCATTGCTCCATGTTATTACTGTCGTTTTCATAAAAGGGGCAAAATAAACATTCATAAAACAGTTTGCTTTCTAACAGGTTTAGTTAGACTTACTGTAAAGCATAACCGAGTGTATTTACTTGAAATACAT
This sequence comes from Danio aesculapii, assembly GCF_903798145.1. Lineage (NCBI taxonomy): Eukaryota > Metazoa > Chordata > Actinopteri > Cypriniformes > Danionidae > Danio > Danio aesculapii. The sequence continues at coordinate 4,704,939 of NC_079440.1, forward strand.
TCTCCGCAAAGATGGGCATTTTGATAACTACTTGTATAGGCTATTCGATTTGTTTGCAGACTGTCTCGGTTATATTGTGTGATGAAAGGAGTGTGCGGACTTCTGAGTCCAGCTGTAATAGCCCCACGGCTGAAACTGCGCTATGGTTATGAGTCTATTCAGCATGATTCCGCCTATCCCAGCTTCTGTTACCACATGTACAAGTTAATCAATGATGAAGACTGTTTGAATTTTATTTTTTGTTACCTACCTTTGACTGAACGGTTCTCGTGGTAGTGCTGGAATAAAGGGACTGTCCTGGGAAAATTGGGACATCTGATCACCCTTATGGGTGACTAAAACAGGGCTATTCCATATTCTGGTTGGGCTACAGCCACTCCGAGCCCAAGTTCAGAGCACTCCTAGAACCGGCATCACTGTTTTTGAACAGCAGCGAACGGAACGGAACTTCTCGTTATCGACAATGACGAGAAACAGCATAACGCAAAAAGGTGTTTCCTGCATCATAGCGCAAATTAATTCTTCAGCCAATCAAGGGCCCCCTTCTTCTGTGGACCCTGGGACTTCAGCCCCACTAGCCCTTATGTTAATCCGGCCCTGCTCAAGGGTACATAATAGCACCTAAAAAGTACAAAAGTGTTCCTCTTAAAATGTGTAGGTACAGATATATACTTTTAAGGTACCAATATGGACCCTTCAAGTACAAATGTGCACCTTTTGAAAAGGTACCACCCCAGTGACAGCTTGCGTACCTTTATTTCTGAGAGTGTAGAGACCATGGTCTTCAGCTTTCTTTTTTAGAGCACCTGACTCCCATGAGCAAGGTCACCGGTTCAGTCTCAGTTCAGAACGGGTTGGGTGCAGTGGGACCGGGGGGGTTAAGAAACTAATTCCATTGTAATCACATTTGTTGAATGCAGAGCCTTGAAACCATATAATCATTTCTTCATTCATTAATGTTCCTTTGGCTTAGTCTTTTATTTACCAGGGGTCGCCGCAGCGGAATGAACCACCAACTATTCCAGCAAATGTTTTATGCAGCTGATGTCCTTCCAGCCGCGACCCAGTACTGGAAAACACCCATACACTCTCATACACACACACACACAGTCATACACTACGGCCTATGTAGTTTATTCAATTCCCCCTATAGCACATGTGTTTGGACTGTGGGAGAAACCGGAGCACTCTGAGAAAACCCACGCCAACATGGGGAGAACATGCAAACTCCTCACAGAAATGCCAACTAGCCTAGCTGGGACTCAAACCAGCAGCCTTCTTGCTGTGAGGGGACAGTGCTAACCACTGAGCCACCATGCCACCCCTGTTCTTTCTTTTCTTTCAGTGTTATTTTGTCTATCATGGTTTCATCAGCTGTGTTGTACCTAAAATCTTTTAATTAGTCTAGCGGTGCGCATTTTCTTCCTCTCATCATCAGTGAAATGAAAGAAAGCCTTTGTTATTCAACAGTTCCGTCAGTGTGTGGAGCGTTTTGCACAGGCAAGCACAAAATGTGAGTTTTATTCATGACCTTGCTTGTATGACATTGTTTTTAACAGTTCCTCTAACTTCTCTCTCTTCCAAGAAACACGCAATAAGTTCCGGCTGCCAAGTCTGAGGAACACGTTATCATTCAATCGGATTACTAATGAACCGTTTTTTCAGAATTAAACATTTCCCCCTTCGCTCTTTCTCCCTTTCTCTTCTCCTCTCGTATGATAAGGCGTCCTCTCATTTAGTACAGTGATAACTCACTGAGGCATGTTAACCACATCCCTGAGCGCTTCTTTAATTGACTAACTTTTTAGTATCTCTCTCTCGTTCTCGAGTTATTTAGCATTCCTTCCACTCGCGGAAAAAAGTGAGAGCTGCCAGTATATCTCTCAGTGACAGACCCTCAACATCACACAACACAGAGCTCGCTAACAAAACTCCCTCTAGTGCAGACACAATGTGCATCAGCAGCACTTCGCACGTCAGTCTTGAATTATGTATTTTGTTTGATTTTCCCACAGCGACGCACGCATGAGGGTGAGAGAGTGATGCTATAGATCTTGATTACTGTGACACTCTCATCAGAGCACACATGCTCACATAAACGCTCTTGTCAATAGTGAGATGTTAATGTGAGGAATGCGAACGATAGAGAGAGAGAGAGAGATTCGTCCTGGTAATTAATTCAAATTCAAAGCCTAAGTGCTTTGAGGAGAGATAACTGTGAGCCGCCATGATGTGGAGAGTGGAGTAGCTGCTTATTTGAAATGCTATGAGAAGAGAAATACGACAAGCTGTTTTACAAAACCAAGCGATTTGCGAGTTTGCTGTCTATACACAGATGCCTTTAAATGTTCAGACTAAACGTGGTTTGTAGAGACAAACCAGTCGCAATTCAATTCATTTGAGTGAATTGGTGATTTGCGGTGACTGTGATTCAGCAAAGCTGAGCAGCTCCATGCACAATAAACAGCACAAACACTGAGGGATTTCTTGTTATGCTTTTGAAAGAAGTCTCTTATGTCTGGCAAGGCTTCCGTTGATTAAAAACAGTGATATTGGAAAATTCAATAGTTCACACTTAGCTCACAATGCATATAAAGCTTGTTTGGCGTGCTGTCCCGGGAGAGAGCCCTGAGCTCAAGGGATCCTCGAGCCCAGGGCTCCCTCCGTTCACAGGGCGAGGGGAGATTGAGCTCAGGTCGATCTCAAACTCCCCCGCTGCTGAGGCCAAGGCGAACTCCCTGAGAGTAAGACATTAGAAAAAAGATATAACTTGTTTTATCTATAATATAGAGCACATTTGGATGGTGGGAGGAAACCGGGGAACCCGGGGGAAACCCACGCGGACACGGGGAGAACATGCGAACTCCGCACAGAAATACCAGATGGCCCAGTGAAGACCCAACGCCATTGGTATTCTTGCTGTGAGGCAACAGTGCTAGTCACTGGGCCACCGTGCCGCCCATTCTGGATAAAGGTGGAAGAAGGGGAGGAGAGGGGTTTCTTGAGTGTTGTTATTGTAGAATATCGCATGAGATAGATAGATAGATAGATAGATAGATAGATAGATAGATAGATAGATAGATAGATAGATAGATAGATAGATAGATAGATACATACATACATACATACATACATACATACATACATACATACATATATATATATATATATATATATATATATATATAGATAGATAGATAGATAGATAGATAGATAGATAGATAGATAGATAGATAGATAGATAGATAGATAGATAGATAGATAGATAGATAGATATAGATATATGGATAATTGGGTAAGCTAAATTTCCCCAGTGATGGGTTGCCGCTGTGCAAAACATATGCTGGATAGTTAGCGGTTCATTCCGCTGTGACGACCCCAGAATAATATAGGGACTAAGCCGAAAAGAAAATGAATATATATATATATATATATATATATATATATATATATATATATATATAAATATAGCACACTCTTATTTTAATGAATATACAGTAATTATTTATTCCTACTAAATGTATTGTCTATATTACTGAAAAATGTATACAAATTTTTTTTGCAAAAAAAAATATATATAAAAAATAATTTATATTAAGTGACATTTTCCTACCACTTATATAGATATATCAAAGATTGTCTAATTGCAAATCAATAATGTAAGTCCATAAATTGATCAAGCAAATGCAAGTAATTAGTAATTGACTTGCATTTGACTGTTTGCAGAATTTCTATGTCATTTCCTCTTCTCCCCAATGTATTTTTGTGAAGAATACATGCAAAGTGTTTCTGGAATGTGTCCAAAATCTTCATTTAGCTTTTTATAATTTGAAGCAGCTTGTATGTTGGACCTGTGATGCTTTTCAAGGTTTTGGTAGTTTTGGAAAAAGACAAAAGGTCTCCCCCCTGCTGTCTCCTCTATTAAAGCTGAGAGCTCTCTCCTGGGTGCCTGTCTCTCAGTGGAGGGACTTGCTATGGCCACTGACCACATTGTTATAATAGACAGATTTATGTGCTCGAGGGACTCGTAAAGCTGCTCCCCTTTTCCTCCCTCGAAACTGCTGTACTATTACAACCCAGCTGGCAGACAGAAACACTTTCTCTCCGTAAGCACACTCATGCATAAGAGGAAATACAGGTGCAAAATCTGATATTGCCATATTTTGTTTTTCTGTAAAAAATATTGTGATATTTATAGACTTAAATAGCTCTATTTTGAAAGAATTGATCATTTTAGATCAATTTGGAGGATTTTGTAGGACATCTGCGTAAAATATAATAAATCAAAAGCAAAGACAAATGCAGTAGAGCAAAGAAACAAATAAAATAAACAGTGGTTCTGAGGAACCTAATAGTTCTCAGGTAAACAAATTGTATATCCAAATGTAAAATAACACTGCATAGTCCTCAAGGTATAAAGAAATACAATTAATTATTGTTAAATGCACAAAAACTAGGGGTCGGATGGCTCACAAAATTGTCGGTTTGATTTGTATCACGTTTTTTTAGCCACGGTTTAATTCAGTTTACATTGTAAAAAACCCCTATTGTGGCGGTTTGAGTGTGATGCGCCTGGGATGAGAATCAGCAGCTCGAAGTCTAAGGCCTTGGTGCTCCACCGGAAAATCTACGTTCCTGCTCTCATCTATAGTCATGAGCTTTGGGTCATGACCGAAAGGACAAGATCTTCAGACATGTTCAGAACTGTGAAGCTGACTATAATTCTGACTAAGCATTGTAGATGCTTCAGTGTGGCTTATTGCAGATGCGCAGATTGATGCTTAAACAATATATTGCAGAGCCCTAATTTTAACTGAGCACAAGACAGCATCATGGACAAACCGTCAGCCATCACCTCTCGCTCCTGTTATAGCACACTTCCAGCTCTAATGCTGATAGATGCGGCACACTTGTGTGCTCGTGCATTATAACTAGAAGCAGGTGGTGTGTTTATTCCCCAGGAGGCGTGTCAGTGTGTGTGTGTGCATGTGATGGATATCCTGTACATCTAATGAATCAGATCTCAGCATGCGGAGAACGGCGAAAGACTGGGCAGGTCATGACAACAAACCCTCCCTGGACACAAGGTAAAACATTCAGGGTCAGACAGGTGAGCAAACAGCCCAGGTCAGATACCTGGAGAGGTTAATTACTGTAGTGTCCTGAGGCCGAACATTAACCCAACAGGCCACGTCTTTTAGGCACAGGGAGGACTAAATCCTCTGAAGGCATGCCACCGCTCGCTCAAAAGGTCATAATGGATGTCACTGTCGCAGCTTCTCAAGCGCAAACCGCCTGTTCCCAAACGTTAGTGTCAGGATATTGATTGGTGGCAGACGCTATCATTTAATTGGTTGACGGTACTCTCTCTTTCTCTGGCCCTCAGCGTTTTAATCACATGCGCTGCATTTATGAGACTTCTCTGAAACCCAGATTAATCAAAACACAACAATCGATGAGCAGCAGTAGAGCGCCAGTCGTGAACCCAGCTACTTTAGGAGCAACTCGCTATAAACGCTGCATGGTGGAAAACTGTGTGATTGACTCTGTGACATTGATTCTTTCTCTAAGTAAAGATTCCTGTAATTGTATTGGGTTTCCATATAACATGATACACAATCAACATGCCTGAGGTTACAGACACTGTTTAATCTTATCAATAACAGTTTAAGTGTTGTTTACTTCATTTGTATGTTGTAGAATTTGTTCCTCATGGTATCTAAAATGATATCAAATATCGATATTTTTCGTATTTTTTCGATATTTTTCATTTACGAAGTTTTCGTATCAACTAAAAAACAAAGCCATATAAGTCTGGAATGAGTGTTGGTATCAATTAGTACTGTCACGATACTGGAATTCCCAACTTCGATACGATAGCTTGACAAATATCAATATTCGATACTATTGTCCCTCACGATTGCATATTTTAATTCAATTCAATTCACCTTTATTTGTATAGCGCTTATACAATGTAGATTGTGTCAAAGCAGCTTCACATAAAAGGTCACAGTAAATAGGAACAGTAATATTTTAGTGCTAAGAAACAAAGCCATATAATCTTGGAAGGAGTGTTGGTATTAATTAGTGTTGTCACAATACTGGAATTTCAACTTCGATACGATACCTTGAAAAATATCGCTATTCAAAACCATTCTCCCTCACGATTGCATGATTTAGTACTAAGAAACAAAGCCATATAGGCCTGGAATGAGTGTTGGTATCAATTTGTGCTGTCACGATACTAGAATTCCCAACTTTGATACGATACTTTGAAAAATATCGATATTCAATACCATTCTCTCTAACTATTGCATATTTTAGTACCGAGAAACAAAGCCATATAAGCTTGGAATCAGTGTTGGTAATAATTTGTGCTGTCACGATACTAGAATTCCCAACTTTGATACGATACTTTGAAAAATATCGATATTCGATACCATTCTCCCTCACGATTGCATATTTTAGGATTAAGAAAGAGCCATATAAGTTTGGAATGAGTGTTGGTGTCATATAGTGTTGTCTTGATACTGGAATTTCAACTTCGATACTATACCTTGAAAAAAAATCGATACTTGATATTCGATACCATTCTCCCTGACAATTGCATATTTTAGTACTAAGAAGCAAAGCTGTATTAACCTGAAATGAGTGTTGGTATCAGTTGGTTCTGTCACGATACTGAAATTCCCAACTTCTATACGATACCTTAAAAAATATCAATATTCGATACCATTCTCCCTCACAATTGCATATTTTAGGACTAAAAACAAGGCCATATAAGCTTGGAATGAGTGTTGGTATCAATGAGTGCTGTCATGATACTGAAATTCCCAACTTCGATACGATACCTTGAAAAATATCGAAATTCTATAACATTTTCAATACCGCGAGAAACAAATCACACAACATACAAATGAAGTAAACAGAAAAAAATAAAGAACTATGAAATGTTTTGCATTCTCACTTAATCTGATTTTCAAGCACTGAGTGACGCCAAGAGCGTGCTGATTTTATTCTGTTGTACATGCTAATCGGTTATATTGTAATATAAGTAAATAGCGAAATAGATATTTTGCTCCCTGCTGGTGAGAAGAGACAGCACGAGAGAGTAAAGCCAGTATCAATACTTACCAAAAGTAAGATTATATTGTTTTAAAAATGTCAGTATTTATCGATCTTTTTGACAACACTAGTATCACTGTTGACAGATTCGACGTTTTTAGGTGATCCCTTTAACCAGATCGTTTTAACTGTGGTCTGTTTCAGTGTAAACAAGCACCACAGCTGACAATATAAAGTCATATTTGTCTTGTGTTAGTCTCATGATCAGTAAAGCAGAAAACATCAGCAGTGCTGGAATAAGATTCACGGGATAAGCATTGATCGTAATTTATGTAATTGGCAGAATCGCAGGTTCAGTTGTAGCGGGACGTGCAGTTCATCACATTCAGGCGTCTGGGACACTTCTTCTTTTTTTTAAGAGGCTCACTGAAGCACTGGGTCACCCATGGCTAATCATTAACTCATTATTGTGTATCAGGCTGTAGATCAGCTCTAAATCCAGTGCATTTAGAGCTCTGACAGCTTTATGGAG
>NC_079440.1:4715035-4725035 GCF_903798145.1 Danio aesculapii
GAAATGTAATCATATACTCTAAATCAGCGGTGCCCAAACTTTTTCTTTATATATATATATATATATATATATATATATATATATATATATATATATATATATACACGGTTTCCCAGAGATGGGTTGAGGCTGGAAGGGCATCCGCTGGGTAAAAACGTGCTGGATAAGTTGGCGGTTCATTCCACTGTTGCGACCGCGGTTTAATAGAGGGACTAAGCCAAAAAGAAAATGAATGAAAGAATATATACACGAGCGACGTGGTAGCGCATTAGGTAGTGCTGTCGCCTCACAGCAAGAAAGTCACTGATTTGCCCCCACAAGTCTAAAGACATGCGGTACAGGTGAATTGGATAGGTTAAATTGTCCGTAGTGTATGAGTGTGAATGAGTGTGTATGGATGTTTCTTAGAGATGGGTTGCAGCTGGAAGGGAAACCTATGCGTATAACATATGCTGGATAAGTTGGCGGTTCATACCGCTGTGGCGACCCCAGATTAATAAAGGGATTAAGCTGATAAGAAAATGAATGAATGAATATATACACGAGTGACGCGGTGGCACATTAGGTAGTGCTGTCGCCTCACAGCAAGAAGGTCGCTGGTTTGAGCCTCGGCTGGGTCAGTTTGTGTTTCTGTGTGGAGTTTGCATGTTCTCCCTGCGCTTGCGTTGGTTTCCTCCGGGTGCTCTGGTTTCCCCCACAAGTCTAAAGACATGCGGTACAGGTGAATTGGATAGGTTAAATTGTCCATAGTGTATGAGTGTGAATAAGTGTGTATGGATGTTTCTTAGAGATGGGTTGCAGCTGGAAGGGCAACCTATGCGTATAACATATGCTGGATAAGTTGGCGGTTCATTCCGCTGTGGCGACCCCAGTTTATTAAAGGGACTAAGCCGAAAAGAAAATGAATGAATGAATGAATATATACACACACACACTGTATTTCTCTGATAATGAGCCACATTTCAAGCAATAGTGTCATCTTGCACATTTTGTTATGTAAAGCAATGACATTTACATTATGAATTCGGCTAGTGCTTTTATCTACACTGACTTGCAATACATTAGCATAAACATATAATCAGCCCATGCATTGCCTGAGAATAAAACCTATAACCTTGATGCTGCTAGTGCCGTGCTCTCCATACATGTGTGGTGTGATGTAAGTGTCTAAAGTCAGCACTATAAAAGATCAACAATAAGTGCGTAGTGCACTCATCCCCGTGTAATAGAAGAGCCCCAGTCGAGCGCAGAACAGTGGAGGATTTCTCCTCAAATCCCTCTGTGTGGTCGTCATCTCACGCTGCCGTTGTGTTTATCTCACGCTCCCACATCCTCGTTTTCACCCTGTCATTATACTGTATGCAGCACAGTTCATCTCCATTCCTTCCCTTATTAGTGTAATCACACCATTAACTTCACTGTTGAGACTTTGCACTGGGGGCCAAAGTTATTTCGTAAATCTTTTATGGCCGCGCCACAGGATGTTGCAATAGCGTGTCCTGAGGGGCTCATCTTTTCTCTCTTGTTAAGTTTTTTCCTCACATACACACTTTCGGCTCACTCTCGCTCTCTCTCGCCGGTAATAATTAGTTGCTAGTGTGATAAAAGTCTCTTTTTTTGCCCTAGATTCCCCTCCGGCCACATAATCCTGTAAGCACCACACACCTCCCTCAAACAGAGATTAAAAAAACTGTATCATCCTGCATGCTGGGCTCTGTGTGCAGAACGCGAAATTAAAGAGATAGTTCATGCAAAAAACCTTTAAACCTATGAGATTCTTCTGTTGAACGTCAAAAAAGAAGATATTTTGAAGCATGCTGAAAACCTGTAACCATTGACTTCCATTGTGCTTGTTTTGGGCGTCACGGTGGCTCAGTGGTTAGCACTGTCACCTCACAGCAAGAAGGTCGCTGGATTGAGTCCTGGCTGGGTCAGTTGATATTTTTGTGTGGAGTTTGCATGTTCTGTGCTGGTGTGAGTTTGCACCGGGTGCTTCGGTTTCCCCCACAGTCCAAAGACATGTGGTAAAGGTGAATTTAATAAACTAAATTGGTCGCAGTGTATGAGTGTGTATGTGAATGAGTGTGTATTGATGTTTCCCAGTACTGGGTTGAAGCTAGAAAGGAATGCGCTGTATAAAACATGCTGGATAAGTTGGTGGTTCATTCTGCGGTGGCGACCCCTTGTAATTAAAGGGACTAAGGGACTAAAATAAATGAATGAATGTATTGTTTTTCCTACTATGGAAGTCAGTGGTTACAGGCTTTCTTCAAAATATCTTCTTTTGTGTTCAACAGAAGATAGAAACTCAGAAAGGTTTGATAGAGTGTCTTAAAATGCAATTAAATGCAATGAAATGAAATGAAATGAAATGAAATGAAATGAAATGAAATGAAATGAAATGAAATTAAATTAAATTAAATTAAATTAAATTGTCCGTAGTGTATGTGTGTGAATGAGTGTGTATGGATGTTTCCCAGTGATGGGTTGCAGCTGGAAGAGCATCCGCTGGATAAGTTAGCGGTTCATTCCGCTGTGGCGACCTCTGATGAATGAAAAGACTAAGCCGAAAAGAAAATGAGTGAATGAATAAAGTCACTGAATTATTGTGCTTTATGTCTTAAATCATTTTAAATAGGGTTAATATTCCCTTATCCATATAAAGCTACCCAATCAGACCAACACTCTTCTTTTTTTATTTTTAAAGAAAAGTTATGCTGAAAAATAATAAAAGTATATAACTAAAGACACATTATTTAAACAAAATTAGAACTTTTTTTGGGACAAGTTAATATATTTTCCACTGGACAATTTAAAAATGCTTATCATTTATCATTTATCAAATGCTTATCATTTAATAATAATATAATTGTATTAATGATAATAATGATGATGATGATTGTATTAATAATAATAATAATAATAATAATAATAATAATAATAATAATAATAATAATAATAATAATAATAATAATAATAATAGTAATAATAATAATAATAATAATAATAATAATAATAATAATAATATTAATAATAATAATAATAATAATAATGATAATAATAATAATATAATTGTATTAATGATAATAATAATGATGATTGTAATAATAATAATAATAATAATAATAATAATAATAATAATAATAATAATAATAAATGAAACAAAAATATAATGATAATAATAATAATAATAATAATAATAATAATAATAATGATAATAATAATAATAATAATAATAATGAATGAAACAAAAATATAATGATAATAATAATAATAATAATATAATTGTATTAATGATAATAATGATGATGATGATTGTATTAATAATAATAATAATAATAATAATAATAATAATAATAATAATAATATAATTGTATTAATGATAATAATTATGATGATGATTGTAATAATAATAATAATAATAATAATAATAATAATAATAATAATAATATAATTGTATTAATGATAATAATTATGATGATGATTGTAGTAATAATAATAATAATAATAATAATAATAATAATAATGATGATGATGAAATAAAAATATAATAATAATAATAACAACAATAATAATAATAATATAATTGTATTAATGATAATAATAATGATTATGATTGTAATAATAATAATAATAATAATAATAATAATAATAATATTAATGAAACAAAAATATAATAATAATAATAATGTAATTTTATTAATGATAATAATGATGATTGTAATAATAATAATAATAATAATAATAATAATATTAACTATAATAATAATAATAATAATAATAATATAGTTGTATTAATGATAATAATAATGATGATGATTGTAATAATAATAATAATAATAATAATAATAATAATAATAATAATAATAATAATATAATAACATTTCCTATTGTCTGGACGTTATTTGGAACAAGTAGTTTCAACTAATTCAGTAATTCATGAATCAAAATGACTGACTCAGTGGCCAAATAAAAATAATGTAAATGTGAATATGACCATGAATATTAATAAAATGACAGACCACACTAGAGAGAGAGTAAATGATGATTTTTGGGTGAACTATCCCTTTAAAACTGCTCACTCTCAGGAACGACTGCAGTACAAAAAATGAAACTGTTGAATCAGTCCAAGGTCAAGAACTATCTCCATGTTTTGTGTTATTGATTTTTAGGTGGGTATTGCCTCGTCTTGCCATCCGGAGGTTTTAGTGCTGTGTGTAAATGGCTTGTAAAGATGAGTTGTTGAGTTTTTCAGTCTCTGAAAGCATTCAAACTTGTACAGCACTGACTCAATGCAGGATACTTTTCAGCCTTTTGGCGACACTTCATAGATATATCTTGATTTTTTTACTCTCAAGTGGCTTTTTCATTCAGAGGAATCATCATGCAAAAACATACCGCTAATTAGATGTAATATGTTCTTAAATAGACGAGTTAAAAGCCGCCGTCTTCTTTTTAAGGTGCTGTTACTGAATGAACGGAGAGACCATTTGCTTGTTTAACAGCGTATCGTCATGGCTTGTTTTTTTCTGTTGAATATTTAAGAAGGTGACACGGTGGCTCAGTGGTTAGAATTGTCGCCTCACAGCAAGAAGGTCGCTGGTTCGAGTCCTGGTTGGGTCAGTTGGCATTTCTGTGTGGAGTTTGCATGTTTTCCCAGTGTTGGCGTGGGTTTCCTCTGGGTGTAATTTTACACGCGCTGTAAATGAATAAACTAAATTGGCTGGAGTGTATTCTTTATTTCCACCTGGGGATACTCATCCTGAGGCCCTCAGAGACTATGCAGCACCACTGATTCGATCCAAGACCTGTGAAGAGATGATCCCAAGGTTTCCATAATCCTGGACCAGGCCGTATCTTGAGCAACTGCTGTGGTGGTCATAGAGGAGTGGAGAGCATGAGACCTGTGACGCTCCGGGGACAGATGAGTCTCTCTGACGTACAGCTTCTTCAGCACCTAGACTGCAGCTCTGCACAAGACGTTTGACCAGTGGAGAAATGGTCGTGCCCAACTGAGCCTGGTTTCTCTCAAGGTTTTTTAAATCTTCACTTTCCCCAATTGGTGAAGTTTTTTCCTTGCCGCTGTTGCCACTGGCTTGCATGGTTTGGGATCTGTAGAGCTGCGCATCGTTGGTTTTGCTCTTCAGTGTTTGGACTCTCTAGTGAATATTAAACCACACTGAACTGAGCTGAAAACTGAACTACACTGAAAACTGAACTACACTGTTTCAATTTACTATGATCTTTCATGTGAAGCTGCTAAATACTTAAATGGGGAAAATGACACACTTTAAACACTTTCATTAAAATACAATAAAATACATCAATAAAATAAATATGAATAAAATTACATATTTGTTATGTTGCTTGGACAACGTTGTAATAATTAGTTTTGACTGATTCAGTAATTCATTAATAAATTTCTCAATGACCAAATAATAACAACAACAACAACAATAATAATAATAATGATAATAATTAAACTTCAATAAATATCAATATATAAAATAACAATAACAACAACAACAACAACAATAATAATAATAATAGTAGTAGTAGTAGTAGTAGTAGTAGTAATAATAATAATAAAAATAATAATAATAATAATAATAATAATAATAATAATAAATAAAATTAATATATTTATAAATATTTGTTAGTGCAACATTTTAACAAATTGTTTTGACTGATTCAGTAATTCATTCATAAAAATTACAGACTCAAAGGCCTAATAATAATAATAATATAATAATAATAAATATGAATATATAAAATATGAAAACTACTACTACTACTTATAATAATAATAATAATGATAAGGACAATATTAGTAATGAAAATAATAATAATAATAATAATAATAATAATAATAATAATAATAATAACAATAATAATAATAATAATAATAATAATAATAATAATAATAATAATAATAATACTCCAATAAATATTAATATATAAAATATAAATAACTACTATAATAGTACTATTACTACTACTACTACTACTACTACTACTACTGCTAATAAAAATAACGATAATAATAATAATTTTATTATTATTCTATTATGTTTAATAATTTTATTATTATTATTATTATTATTATTATTATTATTATTATTATATCATCATTATTATTATTATAATCATTATTATTATTATTATTATTATTATTATTATTATTATTATTATTGTTATTATTATTGTTATTATTAATGATAATGATAACAATTATAATAATAGAAACAATAACAAAAGCAACAATAACAATAATAATAATAATAATAATAATAATAATAATAATAATAATACAATTGCAAGTATTTGCTATGTTGCCCGAACAGCAGTTAATAGTTTCAACTGATTCAGCGATTCATGAATCAAAATTTTGACTGAACGGCCAAATAATAAGAAAAGCTGAAGGAGAAAATAAATCTGAAATAAAATGAAGCATATTTACCATGTCACACAATTAAAATCCCCATTAAAGCCAAATAAAAAACATTGTGTCTGACTTTTTAAGCATTAAGCATTTCCTGGCTATTATGAAACCTTGTATTTAGATTTTTGCATGTATTTTTTACACCTGTATTTATGTTAAAAGCAAACTGCACCAAAGTGTGCCAGACGCCTTCATTTCCCCCAGTTTGCTCTGTTGAGACAATGAGCCTCCATTCCTGCCTTTACTCTAATATTTACGGCCTCAGATCCGTTTCCCCTCTCCGCAAATTCCTGCCGCAGCACAAATCTCCCTCAGCCGCTCCACAAATCTCAGAGCATCGCAGAGCACTTGAAAGCCACAAATCTCAGTGGATTGCGTAGCTGCAGGGCGAGCGGTGCGGTGGAGAGTTGCACCTGGCTGACAGAGATGAGCACTATCAGTCTACATGAAGAAGACGAAGATTCCTCCTCATGCCATCAGCTATGAGATGAAAGCTCCAGCCTTAAAGACATGCACACCCTTGACGTATGGGAGAGCTGGATGCCACATATACACTGTCAAGCTTGAGTTTGGACACACTTGACCGAGTTAGGCTTAATCGTGCTTTTGAATTTAGATTTTTACTTCTAACTTAAGGACGTGTAACTTCTGTTTGGAATGGGAAGGTTTGGAATTACTTTTCTGAAAACAAAGGCAAAATAGCAATTGGTAATTTTGATGACACATATTTTTGTGTAATTCAAAATTAAGATACAATTTATATTGTTGTGTTGGTTTTTCATCCTGCTGATGTTGACAAGATGTGTCCTGGGATGCTTTTAAATAAATTTTACCTATACACTCACTGGCCACTTTATTAGGTACACCTTACTAGTACCATATTGGACCTCCTTTTGCCTTCAGAACTCTCTTAATCCTTCATGTCAGAGATTCAACAAGCTACTGGAAAAATTCCTCAGAGATTTTGCTCCATGACATGATAGCATCAAGCAGTTGCTGCAGATTTGTCGGCTGCACATCCATGATGTGAATCTCACGTTCCACCACATTCCAAAGGTGCTCTATTGGATTGAGATCTGGTGACTGTGGAGGCCATTTGAGCACAGTGAACTCATTGTCATGTTCAAGAAACCAGTCTGAGATGATTCGCGCTTTATGACATGGTGCGTTATCCTGCTGGAAGTAGCCATGGGTACACTGTGGTCAAAGTCACTTAAATCCTCCTTCTTCCCCATTCTGATGTTCTGTTTTCAACTGCAGCTGATCGTCTTGACAATGGCTGTTTCTCAGTTTCAAGAACGCAGAGAACGGACTTGCGTTCTTGTGGAGACTGGTCTTCCGAGGTGTCCTCGGAAGAACAAACTCGAGAAACCACGAGAACAGAGATCGCGTCCTGTGAGAAATGAGATGCTGCGTTCTTCCTGATGGTCACATGACCCTCACGCATTTTTTAATGGAAAACTATTTAAACATTACAGCGTTCATACAATGATTTATAGTTTTTCCCCTTTTCAAAGTATATACTATGCATAAAGACTTTATAAATATACATTGCACAATGTAAATAAAACAGATTTTAATACAAATTTCAGCAAAAAATGTGTTTATTCCTTTAATAAGATGTCCATTGTAATGTTTACTTTTACCGTTTCATTTAGGGAAACTCCTGATGTAAATAAGTTTTATATCTCTGAACTTTAATAATAAATCTATATAAAATGCTGTGCTTCCCACCTCCAGTCGCGATGACTTCTGGGACTTCTAGAGCGAGTTCGGTGCTCAAGTCTGATATAAAAATATCAAGAACACATCCGGGAAGTTTCACGAGTCCTCCGTTCTTGCGGTCTTGAGTATTGTAACTGAACTTTGGCATCTGATGATGATGTTACATGCAAACACTGGGACGCATGACCGCTGAAGAACGCATATTGAGAAACAGCCCATGTCTACATGCCTAAATGAAGTGAGTTGCTGCCATGTGATTAAAAATTTGCGTTAACGAGCAGTTAGACAGGTGTACCTAATAAAGTGGCTGGTGAGTGTATATACTGATGATAAAAAGTGAACAGCAATTATATAGTGAACAGCATACATGAGTACCCTCTCTTGGAAAAAAGAATATTTTTAATCATTAAAAAATGTAAATAAAATACAGTGTATGTTGTTGTGTTGGTGATGAGGTGTCCTGGGATGCTAAATATTCATTCATTCATTCATTTTCTTTTCGGCTTAGTCCCTCTATTAATCTGGGGTCGCCACAGCGGAATGAACCGCAACTTATCCAACACATTTTTACGCAGCGGATGCCCTTCCAGCTGCAACCCATCTCTGGGAAACATCCACACACACTCATTCACACTCATACACTACTTACAATTTAGCCTACCCAATTCACCTGTACCGCAAGTCTTTGGCCTGTGGGGGAAACTGGAAACCCATGCAGGGAGAACATGCAAACTCCACACAGAAATGCCAACTGACCCAGCCGAGGCTCGAACCAATAACCTTCTTGCTGTGAGGCGACAGCACTACCTACTGTGCCACTGCATCGCCCCGCTTATAAACATTTCACATATATTCTAATAATAAACAATGTAATGTTCAAAGTAAATAAACATTACATTTACATAATAAATATAAAATATGCTTATAAACATTTCACATATATTCTAATAATAAACAATGTAATGCTCAAAGTAAATAAACATTACATTAACATAATAAATATAAAACATGCTTATAAATATTTCACATATATTCTAATAATAAACAAGGTAATGCTCAAAGTAAATAAACATTACATTTACATAATAAATATAAAACATGCTTATAAATATTTCACATATATTATAATAATAAAAAAATAAATGTTGCAATGTAAAAAAGCAGTACATATATATAAATGTAAAAAAAATTTTTAAAACAAACAAAATGTTAACTAAATGTAAAATAATTGTTATGATTCTGTTGATTTTTACTCTTTATTAAAATTGTATTTAATATTCTTCCCCTATGAATTATTAATATTAATTTGGGTGTACTGATTTTTGCACCATGATTTTAAGTTATTACCAGTGTCGTCTAAAATTGTTCTTAAATATGTCAAAAAATGTATTTATTTATTAGTTATTTATTATGATTTATTTTACAAAGATTTTGTTAAATAAAACAAAGATTTCCAGTCATCTCAACTTACATCATTCAACCTAATAATCAAAATATTAAGTTTGCATAACTTAAAAACATTAAGCTAAAGCTTGATTGCTTAATAAAATGAAAGTAATATAAAAACCATGTGGTTGAAACTTGACATTTGTTGCCATGCGTTTTTGTCATCTCATTTGTACAGTGACTTTACTGTTATTTTAAACCTTGAGAAGGGTGAGGAATGAAGCTGTAGAGCACATGGAGAATTAAGCGAGACCCACAATCTTCATTAGCATTGCAGATGTGAGACGGTCCCCTTCTTAACTACAGATCCACCAGTCTTGGCACCGCTTGTCCTTAATGAAATTTGGATGAACTGTTTGTAACACAGAGCTGGTGTCTGTGAGTCAC
>NC_079440.1:4730035-4757535 GCF_903798145.1 Danio aesculapii
TAGTATCGTGTTCAGATCCTGGAGGTTTAATCTTCACTTAAACAAATATTTAAACTACTTATTTAAAATGAGCTGAAACAACACAATTGTTTTATGTTGAATCAACTTAAAATTGTAAAAACCGTTAAGTTAACCTAATTGATTTGCATTTAGACAAGATGTTGGGCTAGTGTGGAACCCGGCATTATTTACAGTGTTGATCTCCTTTGTTCATAGATAATATAGAGAGAATTAATTTCCTCGCAGACTCCACTGTCATTGCACAGAGACGTCATATCAGCGTTATACAAAGTACCAGAAGAGTCTTGACAATTGTGCATTAACCCCCATTTCAGTGCTAAAAATGACATGGATAGATAATAGTGGCACTTTTCGGAACAATATTGACATGATTAAATAAACAGCAGACGAGCTCTCCAAACTGCTGCCCTCTTGTCTCATTTGCCTGATTTCATTTGTCTTAATTGAATATCCGGCAAGAAATGGGCCTTTCAAATGGCAGTGCTGTTTTGGAAAGCACACGTGTATCAGCCTGATGGACTTAAGTGTAGCTCTTTATTAATATTCAAAGAGCATTGATTTTTCTAAGTGTATCTCAGATATTACCTCTGCTCTGGCCCGCGTTGAAGGGGTTTTCTGTCAAGGTACAGGAAATGTCGAGCAACCAATTTCTCCTCTGGGATTATAATAGATTATCCATCAATCCAGAGGTAATAAAGCAAGTGCTATCAAACACTCATGCTAAGAAAAAGTAATGACATGCTGAGACTGGAATTACGGCAAGGACATGATGCATTTGTGCTAGAATAAATCAGCAAAACTTTGCCTTCTTGGAAAGCAAATAGTTTTTAGGTTGTTTTTTTTTTGTATTTTAAAAGCTTTTATCTGTTGATGATCATTATTAGATCATTATTTCCGATTTTCAGGTTTTTTTCCGATTTTAACTTTGTAAGTTATTTGCAATAATTTAGCATATTATTGCTATTAATAAAATGTAGAATGTTTGTAAGCATTTTGTAGATATTTTATTCTGTGTTTAACCCCCCTCATGATTGTAAAGCCCTTTGGATGGATGGCCATACACAATAAATGCACAATATAAATACACTTTGCTTACTTACTTATTTATTATTAAATTATTACGTCTACTGCAGAATGAAGTCACATGAATTGCTGAGGTGTGAGTTTTTTCACAGACTTCAACAGAGAAAAAGATGTTTCTGTGGGTCTCGTCTATCAAATCTGATCTTTATTTTGTATTTTCTATTGATGCGGGTCAGGTGATTGGCTGGGCCATTCCACAGCTTTATTATTTTTCTCTGAAACCATCTGGGAGTTTCTTTGGCTGTGTTTTGGATCATTGTGTTGCTGAAAAGTCCACCCTGGTTTCATCCTCATCCTTCTGCTAGTGTAGATGTTGGACTGAAGCAGCTGATGTTCATTTACACTGAGGAAGGGCTGCTGTCTGGGCTTTCACTGCCTTTCTACAACTTTCTTTCTTCATGTGTTCAATACTTTTTCCCCCGCAACATTTCATTACGCATGAATTTACAATAGGTTGATCACAGCAGCTTGACATATTCAAAATACTAAAAGAGTTCACCCGAAGCTTCAAATTCTCTCATCATTCACTTGCTCCAAACATGTTTGTGTTTACACAAAAGAAGACATTTAGAAGAAAGCTGGAGACCTATAGCTATTGACATCCATAGTATACAAAAGCATTGCAGTGTTTGGGTGTTTGTCTGAGGTAATTAGTCTACCTAAATGGGTATATTCCAAAGTATGAAGCTGATTGGTCAGTTCTTGTCACATGACTTGCAATTTTAACTGGTTGCGCCTGGGCAAAAGACGCGATATGTGAATGGCCCCAGAAGCTGCTACGCTTCTCTTCACATTGAGAAGATAACTTGACGACGAGTATTGTCTCTGCTTTCTGTTCTAGTGCTGAACAAGTTGCTGGTCGAATTAAAAGCAGTCGAAAGTTCTTTAAACTAAATTTCACAGCAAATATTTTTGTTTTTACGATCAATGAAATCAAAGGGCTCTATTTTAACGATCTAGGCACAAAGTCTGAAGCGCAGGGCACAAAAGCATTAAGGGCATGTCTGAATCCACTTTTGCTATTTTAAGGATAGAAAAATACGTTCTGTGCCATGGCACATGGTCTAACAGGGTTGAGCTTATTCTCTTAATGAGTTATAGGTGTGTCTTGAGAATAAACCAATCAGAGTCTCTTCTCACATTCCATTTAAGAGTCAGTTGCGTCACGCCATGGCACATTTGCTATTTACATGGCAGACTTTGCAAGTGGAAAAACTGAACGCTTCACTAGTAAGAAAACAGAGGGAAAAAAAAACTTCACTAATGGCGGAAGTGAAGAAAAAAAAACCTTGAGAGAAACCAGGCTCAGTTGGGCACGATCATTTTAATTTCTCCGCTGGCCAAACATCTTGTGCAGAGCTGCAGTCTCAGTGGCGGAGGCTGGAAGCTGGCCTCAGCAAAGACTCGTCTGTCTCAGGAGCGTCACAGGAATCAGTCTCATGTTCTCCACTCCTCCATGACCACCACAGTAGCTGCTCAGGATTCGGCCTGGTCCAGGATATGGAAACCTTGGGATCATCTCGTCGTTGGTCTTGGATCGAATCAGTGACTCTGCATAGTCTGAGGGCCTCGGGAAGAGTATCCCCAGGTGGAAATGGAGAATAAAGAAAATAATTAGCGTAGTTGATGTTCACAGTGTATATCAGCAAGATGCATAACCTGTGTGGAAGCCCCCTGAGTGGTGCACTAAGTGTATGCTTTACTGAACAGATAGGTCTTTAATCTAGTTTTGAATTGGGAGAGTGTGTCTGAGCCTCGGACGTTATCAGGAAGGCTATTCCAGAGTTTAGGAGCTATAAATGAGAAGGCTCGACCTCCTTTACTCGACTTTGCTATTCTAGGTACTACTAGAAGCCCTGAGTTTTGAGACCTTAAAGAGCGAGTTGGATTGAAGCGAGACAGAAGATTGGTTAGATAAACAGGAGCTAGATTATTTAAAGCGTCTTAACACAAAATTAAGCTTGCGTTGGTCTGAAAATAGCAACACGTCGTGCGCCTTATTGCGCCGGGTGTATGATAGGGCCCAAAGTGTCTGTATTTCCACTTGAAGAAGCAACCCCTCCCATCAGCAGCTATTTCAGCTTGCATTCCCAGCAATTTAACTGATGTTGCAGCTGAAAACTTTAGTTAAAAGAAGCATTTTTCTTCTTCCAAAAACTATATTTGTAACGTCAGTAACACAATTACATTGTCTTTAGTAACTGTAATCAGATTACACAAATGTAAAATGTAATTTCTTAGATTACTGCATTCCTCAAACATGTAATTAGAATACAGAAGTTGCACCCAACTCTGATTAAGACCATAGTGAAAATTTCTGTCTACTCTTGAGTTTGCCTGGTATGCTTTTGAATCACTGCGTCCCCATACTGCGCTTCCTGTGCAGTCATGTCTTGTCCGCATGCGGAGTGATTCCTGAGCGAAATGGCCTGACCTTTGCCCCTTCATTTAAACATGCTTGTCATCATGGCGAGTCTCGCCGGCTGCTTGTATCATTTGTCTTTCAGCAGACGTGAGCAGTCTCTTTAGAAATGCATGCTGCGTTCAGTCCGCGCTTTGTTTTCCCAGCGTGCTCTTCCTGCAGGAATGTTCAGGAGAGCCTGCAGCTCGGGCACGCCGGAGACGCTTGGCTGGAGCAATTGTAGCATCCACTCAAAGGCAGAGACTGTGTTTTCTTTGGACGGTGGGGAGCAGAGTCTGCTGTAATTACAGTGTGTGCTGAAGCAGAGAGACTTGCTGTTTGTGTGTGTGTGTGTGTGTGTGTGTGCGTCCCTAAATGCGCAGTTTAATGCGGTGTTGGTAAGTCTGTCAGCTCAGCGCTTCTGTTCCAGACTCATGATTTCCATAATAAGAGGGAGAAATGGCACGTTTGGAGACGGAGAGATGTTTCTGTCTGCTCAGCCTGCAGGAATGTGGAAGTTCACCGGTCACACGTTAAGAGCGTTTGAGGGTTACATTTACTGAGGGTTATATTTACATGGAATATTGTGTATGACTCCCATGATTCATACTCCCAAGTCATCTGGAATGGCAAAGAAAGCGTTCTTGCAGGACTCCCAGAGTTCATCAAGATTCTTTGGATTCATCTTCAATGCCTCCTCCTTCATCTTACCCCAGACATGCTCAATAATGTTCATGTCTGGTGACTGGGCTGGCCAATCCTGTAGCACCTTGACCTTCTTTGCTTTCAGGAGCTTTGATGTGGAGGCTGAAGTATGAGAAGGAGCGCTATCCTGCTGAAGAATTTGCCCTCTCCTGTGGTTTGTAATGTAATGGGCAGCCCAAATGTCTTGATACCTGAGCCTGTTGATGTTGCCATCCACTCTGCAGATCTCTCACACGCCCCCATACTGAATGTAACCCCAAACCATGATTTCTCCTTCACCAAACTTGACTGATTTCTGTGAGAATCTTGGCTCCATGCTGGTTCCAGTAGGTCTTCTGCTATGTTTGTGATGCAGTTCAACAAATGATTCATCAGAAAAATCAACCTTCTGACACTTTTCCAATTGATCAACTAGTAGTCTAGTTATTATTTGTTGTTCTTACAACTGAGATCAACGACAAGACTTTCGTCAGGCATTGTAATACAACTGAAAATAGTCTTGAGGCAATATCTCCGTAATGCATTGACATATTCACACCAAACTTGGTGTGTGTTCTGATAACCATAGTCTAAGGTTACTGCATTGTTTTGGCACATCGCCCCTAGTGGTCTGGAGATATAACAAACGGCTTTTTTTTTTTTTTTTGCTTATAACTTCTCAACCCTTTGTTCAATTCTCATAAAAATTCTCAGAAATACTGTCAATAATTTTAAATTCAATTATAATGAAACGTAAATTTCACCATAATAGTTTTAATTTTCCGTCGTGAAAATTGTTTCGCCATTTTGAATTTTTTGCAAAACCTATTTGAACGAACTCGTTCTAGGCCGTATGTCCGATTTTCACCAAAATTAAATTCCATGATCTACAGACCATTTTTTATTAACTTGCGAACAAATTTAACGTAGAAGTTGTAAAAATTTAATTGAGGCAATATCTCTGTAACGCATTGACATATTCACAACCATGGTCTACCATGGTCTCCACTTTCCTTCCTAATCTGAAACTGCCTCTCTGGCTATACCACTAACTGTACTCTCTCTCTCTCAAAAAAAAAAAAACACACTACTAATGCTTTGCTTCTTAGACTTTACACACCTGAAACTTGTCTATAGCACTTATTCACTGCTGCTCTTATAGTTGTGTAAATTGCTTCCTTGTCCTCATTTGTAAGTCGCTTTGGATAAAAGCGTCTGCTAAATGTAAATGTAAATGTAATGGTCTAAGGTTACCTGCATCGTTTTGGTGCACTGCCCCCTTGTGGTCCGATATAACAAATGGCAAATTTTCTTATAATTTCTCAACCCTTTGTTCAATTCTCAGAAAAATTCTCAGAAAAAAAGTCTCAATCATTTTTTATTCAATTATGCTCAAACATAAATACCACCGGACAGTCTTTATTGTATAAATACTTAAACGCAATTAATCTTTGTTAAAGTGCCCCTGCAAAACTTTTAAAATTCTTGTGCCCAAATGGTTTAAAATCACTTGAAATTGCTTGAAATTCTGCGATGTGACTATTGCAGGTTTACACATTGTGATATCGATGCTGAAACAATATCATGCAGCCCTACATCATAACCTGCTTTTGTCTTTGTCATGACAACTTGACATTACCAAGACAACAAAACTTGTCATATAAATATAGTCAATATAAATATGCAATATTTACCACAGATAAACTAAGGGCATAAATATCATGCAACCCTAGTTGAAGCTGTTTGGCGAGCGCCAGCGGCTCCAAACTTTCCTGCCGTGGTGTTGGTGTAATTAGTGCTGGTCTATGGGCGTCTCTCTCTCGGTGCCGTTTTCCATGATTATTTTCTCTGTGGCAGAGGGGGTGTGCTGGATAGCAGATGTCTGCTTTTGTGTGAGCATGATTAATTAGCCCGGGTCCGGCCAATTACATGATGAGCGCTTCTGGTTAATAAATGAATGCATCATCTTAATCGTGAGTGAGATGAGGTGGCTCCATTGGAAAGGCACACGAGAGCCCTTAGCACACAGGCTATTAACACACACAAACCCCCTGGACGCTGAACCTGGCACGACGTGTGTGTGTGTGTGTGTGTCGTCCAAAGGCCAGAGGTGTCTGTGGTCATTGAAACGCTCTCATGGGAGTCATTGTAGCTGGAGCTCATTTGCTTCTGTTTAAACGCACTTTATTAAATTAACACGCTGACATCATTTATTGTTGGTGTGATGTCAGTGTTAAAGGAATAGCTCTGTAGGCCACTGTGAAAATGACTTGGGCTATACTGTGTGTTTGCCTGCTGGTTAGTCTATGCCAGGGGTGGCGAACCTGTTTGGCACGATGAGCCAAAAAAAAAACTTTATCACTGCAAAGAGCCACACAACAGATGCGAAGTTCACTGCCTTTGGGAAATTCCCGGGCTACGGCAGAATAGAGAGAGGTGAAATGGCGCTCGAGATTTGAAGCCTTAAAATGTGACAACGAAGTCTGGCATATCAAGCAGAATGGCTTTCCATTTCTTTCAACAAAAAAATATAAATCCTCCCATTCAGATAAAAATGTTCTGTGTTCAATACAAATAAATACAAATGTTCGTATTTACGCTTAGCTGTACGCTTTCCTGACTCTGCCATGACGATTGATATTAACGAACTGCACGTCACTCGTGTTGCGCCCCAATCACACGGGGCTTCAGTGTCAACTCTTGACTGAAGGCGTGTCTGAAGTTAGAGATGAAACGATCATCATAGAAGCGTCAGAAAATGAAATGCAGTCAGCAATAGGCCACTGTCTAGCAGGTGTATTTGCATACAGCGATCTGATTGGCTGACGCGTCCGTTGGCGCTTGAAAAGTTGAGCTACTTCCAGCTTCTGCAGCGAGCAACGCTGAAGCCCCGTGTGAATGGGGCATTAGTCAATTGGTTAATGTATGTTAAATCGCGCAAGAAGTTGAGCCGCACAAGAGCAGTAAAAGAGCTAAACAAATACGCTTGAATTAGAGCCGCGGGTTCGCCACCCCTGGTCTATGCTGTCACAGTTGAGGCTTTGATGCTATAGCAGAATATAGTGCTGGGTAAAAATAAATCGCATCCAATAGAAATGTTTGTTTTGACATAATACACTGAAAAATATATATTTTTGCTGAGCTGAAGCAACGCAATTCTTTTTTTTTTTTTGTGGGGGGCGGGGGGGGGGGGGGGGGCAACTTTAAAAATGTGATAGTTCAATCTATTTAAATTTGTAAAAAAAAAAAATTAAGTTAAATGAATCAATTTGAGTTGGGACAACACGAATGAATTGTGTGGAACCCAGCATTTTTGGCAGTGTATATTCTGTTTAATTCAAGTGTATTTGTTTAGCGCTTTTCACTGTAGTTATTATTTCAAAGCAGCGTTACAAAAGGTGCACATTATTTCTCCTTTGCACCGCTGTCTTAGGTCACTGAACTCTCAAATAGTATTTGTTACAGCAATCTTGTGGCAAAGTACAATTTAAAAGGAAAGGACAATTTTTGGAAATACCTTCAAATACGAAACTGTATCTCCACAAAAATCCAACAGACAGATGGAAACCCTATCCTAGACTTTCTAACACTGCCTCATCTCCAACAAAAGGCCTCTGTTTTCTACAGGATGACCAACCACGTGCTCAGCAATGATTGCATACATTTAAAGACAATTTGGGAAAAGGACATCCAGAATGCAATAGGGGATGAGGACTGGAAAAGTATTTTGTCAGACACTGGTAAATTCGTAAGAGAAGCGAGAGGACAATTTACTCTGTATAAAATTGTACACAGGTTTTACTTTACACCTGTCCGACTCAATAGAATGGGTTTGGCAAATAATGATGTTTGTTGGAAATGTCAAAAAGAAAGAGGCACATTTATTCATTGTATTTGGGACTGTTCACTAGTTCAGCCTTTCTGGCACCAAACCCTAAATATTTTGAGTAAATGGCTTGGAACATTAATACCATTGTCACCAAGGTTATGCCTACTGGGAGATAGGGAACAGATGCCAAATATTACAAAAGGAGAGTTCACAGTTATCATGGTGGGGATCTCAGTGACAGCTAGAGTCATCTTAAAACACTGGAAAACTCCCAGAATTCCAGAGTTAAAAGAGTGGGCCAATATAATGACTAAAACAGCCTCGTATGAACGTTTACTTTACAAATTACATCATAAGGACAAAGCAGGGGTCTCTGTATGCATCCCAGTATGGGAAGACTTTTGGTCTTATGTGACAATGTTTTGTAACACAATTTAAATCTACTCATCAGGTTCTTCTAACAATACTGTACTTCTGTCCTAGTAACCACTGTAATCATTCTGGCTTTACATTTAGTAGGCCACAAGTAATCACTTGTGACATGCGTTTGTATTATTTTGTCATGAACCAGAAGAAAACAATAAAAAAAACTTGAATTAAAAAAAATATATATATATTATTTGTTCATTTGAAATATTCCTTCTTCTGTGTTTCTTTTTGGTAAATAATGATGTTTTTGAGACTGTTTCTTAAAAAAAGCAGACTGACTTCAAAAAACTTTTGCTCTTAGAGTTCTAATAATGATGTAATATTCTGACTTGGATGATGTAATGTTTGAAGATTTAAAGATTGCCTATACTACCATGGCACCATCTAATGTCATTCTCTAATTAGTGGAATGATCGTGCGGAGTGTGACACAATCTTGGCATGCTAATAATGAGGTCATGTTTTGGAATGCGGTGATGTCACGCTTTGAGGATTTGAATTGCTTTACGGGCGGTGTTTGATATCACCTTTCTTTGTGTTTTCGACAGGTCTCACTAAATGGTAGCGTGAGTGTGTAGTCATCCAGCAGGAGTTTCGGGAACCCCTGCGGTGAGTGCCATCTTCAAATCATGGTGCCACAAACCCAACGGGCCTATGCTCGCTGCGGTGCCACGTCCCTACTGCTGCTGCTCTGCCTGGCGGTGCCAATCCACGCAGACAGTGAGTATCCTGCATTAATTAAAATACATGCAGCTCTTTTCTGTGGGTGTTATCGAGAGTCTAAGCAACTGTGCGTCTGTGATCTTAAAAACGACGAGCGTAGGATTACAAATACCATGCTGTTTACAAAAAGTGTCAGTCATTTTGCAGCAGTGTCTAAGAAACAAATAGTCATCTAGTGTTATTTTTCATTTGTATGGGTATATTTTTTGGCAATAGTCAAAAATACGGTACAACTTAACTCAGGGGTGTCTAAACTCGGTCCTGGAGGGCCAGTGTCCTGTAGAGTTTAGCTCCAACCCTAATCAAACACACCTGAACCAGCTAATCAAGCTCTTACTAGAAAATTCTTGGCAGGTGTGTTGAAGCAAGTTGGAGCTAAGCTCAGCAGGACACCGGCCCTCCAGGACTGAGTTTGGACACCCCTGATTTAACTTGAAGGGGTGTTCATAAGATTGTCATATAACCTGTATAATCATGACATGACACGAATGTGAATGAGATTTTATGTATGTTTATGACAACTGTTATTAAGTGTCATTTGCTTTCACTTTCTTTCCATTAACATCATGCATCGATCAGCGCTGACTGACTCCCAGATCAGCTGTACACGCCATTTAAAGAGGAGCTAAAGTGCTAATTTGGGATTCAGGTGTGTGTTTAAACAGACAAATACACCTAATAATATGTAAACATGCCCGGACATCCTGCGTGTTTTATTTTAAACACAACTAATTTCCTCTTAAATGAACACAAACAGTTAAAGTATGCTTTCGTTATATATCAGTGCGTTCGTAAAGTGACACCTCTGTTATCAAACGAAACAAAATGAGAGATTCATTTGCTGCTCTTCACTTGTTTGATAACAGGGGTGTCACTTTAAATGGCGTGTACAGAAGCTGATCTGGGATCAGTTTATCATACGGAGCGCGTCCGTCAGTCAGCGCTTATACATGCATTCACTGATTCAGAAGTTGCATATGAGAGCGGGGCGCTGATCGAGGCACAGCTTTAATGGAAAGAAAGTGAATGCAGACATTTTAATATTAATTTCAACGTGCTTGTAAGATTAAAAATATGAGAGAAATGTGGAAAAATAGCTAATAATAGGATATAATGGTAAAATACGGGACAATCCCGGCAAAAACAGGAGGGTTGTCATGTATGACGTGAAGTGTTTCTCGAACAACAGTTTTGCGAGGGAACGCAAAACATCTTTGCGAGGGGAACGCAAAACTTTCAAAAATACATTTCCCCATCACTTTTATTTTCTTCCACCCATTTTTTCCTTCCACCCATTTTTTTTCTCCACCATCACGTCCCTTCCGGGTCATCTACTTGAAGCAAAAAAAAAAATTAAATGATGCTGTTTTAAGTTCATGACATCTTTATAATGTTGCACAATTTGCCATCGTGTGTCATGCGCAGCAACGCTCTACCTTCTGCAATAGCATCTCTTCTATTGGCACACATAACATGGGCACAAGCAGAGTTGAAGCAGCGCATGCGCAGCGCGTATGGAGAGCAGAAACAGTGCATAAGAATCAGTGGATCTCATCGATGCATTTATTGATTAAAATTGCTAATTTGTATAGCACCACACACTCTTTAATTTCGTCCGCGACAGCTACCACCAGTCTTCATAGGGCCATGTTCATACTATTCAATTTTTTTTTTAACCCTCAGATTTATAAAACAGTTGCATCTCGGCTAAATAGCATTTTGTTCTACCAAATAATCCTTTAATGGAAAACATTTAGATTATGCATCAATCTCAATGTCCAAAAAGGAACACTTATGGCTGGTTTTGTGGTCCAGGGACACATTCTGATGTTCTGGTGTGTGCTATAAACAAAACATGGCCAAACAAGGTGAGGAAATATGGGACTCGAGGAAGAGAGTGGATGCAATCACCATCATGTTGTTTGTGTAATAACATACGAGGGAGGATCTTTCAGTTCCACATCGATCTTGTTTGTCTCGAGGGACCCATGCAGGCCTTAATGAACACGACATGCTTCACATCACATTTATCTGCCTTTTAAAGGGCAAATTAATAGGTCCAAATATATGAGACCTGCTGCTTTTTTTTTTACTGGGGAAATTGTCGCTGTCATTACTGAAGGATTTGCTCCTGGAGTCCCAAGAGGAAGATTTCTGCAAAATATTAATGTTTTGCTAAATCAAATAGCTGTGTTTGCTCCAGCCTCACTTCAGAATTGATAACAGTGTGTTTGTGCAGCAGTACGAGAGTCACAGGCCTTACGTCATGTAGTCCCTGAACCCTGAGGCCAATAAAAACAATAAGAACACCAAAGTCTGCTCACTTATTACCAGTGCTGATCTTTATGGTGGCAGTAATACCAGCAGCATTAATCATTTACTCACAGCTACCATTCCTAAACTAGAACTCACCTTTAAGGCAGTTATAGCTGTGTGTCTTAAGAAAAATATTTACCGTTCTTCCGGAAGGTTGATCAGGTTAATGATACTGCGTTTGTTTTTCCAGCGAGGTTTAGCTGGGGTGTTTTACTAATGCTGCTCTGGAATACATAATAGTGGAAAATCCTGGGGTCGATTGGCCTAAAATAAAACTTTAAAAGGTGTTTTTATTCAGCAAACAGTAAAAACATTTAGTGATACAAATGATTACTTGATTAATTGATTATTTCAAGCAAATACTGTTCTTCTGAGATTTCTGTAAATAAAGGAATCCTGAAGTAAATTGTCAATGAAGTAACATTGACTATGTTTACCTTCAGTGTATATCTTTGGAGCACACTAGCTAATAAATATCCCTAAAACTAACATAATGGGCATCACAGAGAGAAAATAACAGAGAGAAAACAGATGACCATGGCTCAGTTATACCATAGACAAGTTTTGAGTAAAGCTCAGAGTATTCTGTCATCCTATGCACCACGAGTTTTGTCTTCTCCCTTTTGGTATTCGATACAGAACTCCTATTAGTAAAACAAATCGGTTTAAACTTTCATTCATCCCCTCAGCTGTAAAGTTTTTACATTTAGGATAGATTTGTATTGTGGATTATGTGTGATATGCTTGTATGCTGCAACTAAATTGCCTTCGGGAAATGAATAAAGTCTGACTGACTGACTGACGGGGGCTCAGTGGTTAGCACTGTGGCCTCACAGCAAGAAGGTCGCTGGTTTGAGTCCCAGCTGGGTCAGTTGGCATTTCTGTGTGGAGTTTGAATGTTCTCCCGGTGTGGGTTTCCTGGGTAGACCGGTTTCCCACAAGTCCAAACACATGCGCTATAGGTAGAGTTGCACGA
Organism: Danio aesculapii; assembly: GCF_903798145.1. Taxonomy (NCBI): domain Eukaryota; kingdom Metazoa; phylum Chordata; class Actinopteri; order Cypriniformes; family Danionidae; genus Danio; species Danio aesculapii. The sequence continues at coordinate 4,742,497 of NC_079440.1, forward strand.
TTCTGGCTAAAATGAGAATCGCGATTTTTTTTGCCTAAAATAAAGATGACGATTTTCTCACGATTCTGTATATGTAAAATAAAGCTTAATAGAGTCTGCAATTATTATTGTTTTATCTCAAATATATGGTAAAATAACAATAATAATATTATGTGTAGGTCTACTGGTTTCTACAAATAATTCTATTCTACTTATAATAGTTCTGATGTTGAATTCTGTTTGAGATATATGCTTGCAATCTGTTATTGACAACATTATTAGAGCATTTAATTCACTAGTAAAATCAACATTATATAGGCTAGAGTAGTTATACTGACACTGTAAACATTTATTTTCATGCACAACTGTGTGTTCGCTATGAAAGAAAAGCATTAAATGTTTGTCACAATCATAACTCTAAAATGCGATATGATCATTTAAATGATGTGTACGCTTTCGGTTTCATTTTCACTGCTAACTGCTGTTCATACTTCGCGTGCGGCTCTCAAACGATCACTCTGTGCCACAAACTGAATATTACTAACAACTTTATTACCTGTTACTCACAGCCTATGCAGGTTCTGTTCACTAAAGTAGACACGCGCGCGTCTGTCATTAAGTAGGGTGCGCGCCCGCCCTCTCTGTGGTAACAGCTCACGGTCAGCAGCTCACGTCACGTGTGAGATTCCGTCCGCGAATACAGCATTATATGAAGACAAAAATTACATTTTTAGGTGAATTATACCTTAAAAATACACAGCATGTGACTCTTTCAACATCATTTGGAGGTGTCCGTGTCGCTTAACAATGTATGTGAAACAATGAAAAGACTCGCGCAGCCGCCTTTCCTTCTCTCCTGAACTTGAAAATATGATTGGCAGAATCGTAGAAATGCTGGATTAAGATCGTCTAGGGGGTCGAATCGAGATTGCATTCTTTTTTCTTTTATTAATTGTGCAGCTCTAGCTATAGGTGAATTGAATAAACTGAATTGGCTATAGTGTTTGAGTGTGTGTGTGAATGAGAGTGTATCAGAATCAGAAAGAGCTTTATTGCCAGGTATGTTCACACATACGAGGAATTTGTTTTCGAGACAGAGCTTTTACAGTGCAACAGGATTGCAGAGACAGGACAAATAACAGAAATAAATATACATAAAAAAATAGAAGTAAGTAGTGAATGCAAATATACAAATTGACAAGTGTATGTACATGTGTATTACTATATACAACGTTATATGTGCAGCAATTGGGTGTTTAATACAAGGTTTTGTAGTGTAATATAGACAATATATCACTGAAAACTATTACAAATGTATATAAAAGTCACTTTTTCAAAATTTTCATGGGTAAAATTAGTTGGAAGAAAGAACAAAGAAGTCCCATAATGCAATTCAAAAGAATAAACTGTTTTAAAACAGCATAAAAACATAAATGACAAAATGCAGAAGACTGCTAATGTACAGATGTTTTTACAGTAAACTATCATGACCTAATCTCAAGCCGACTCTAAATGAGCTCAACAGCAGCTCTGCATCCATCAGAAGATAAAGCGTCTCTATAAGTCCTGCCATGCTGAAAGCGCACGCCAAAAGTTGCAGCATATTTGCTCTCATAAATAAAACATGGTGATTTCGTCCTCTGCGCTTATTTCTTCAAGACTACATCCTACGCAAGTCTGCATAGAGACTGGAAAGGAAAGCGTGAGGTAGGGGGAAAACACAAATCTATTGAGCAGATCATAATGTGAGCGCAAGCTGGTGCAGCTGCTGGTGGAAGGACTTCACACTGAGAGGAGATAGAAGCCAGGAGAGACACAGAGATTAAAATAGTGAGAAAACCGGGGTGTGTTGAGCTGAAAAAAACACGCTAAAGGCTTTTCTCACCACTGCATGAGAGCGCAGGGATCCGTCAGTGTGAAGAGCACCGGAGAACAGAGGGCAAATTCAGGACAATTTGCCATATTCCCAACCTACAGGCCTTCAATAATGCTCATTTAAAGATCCTCTGATGTTAAAATAACACTTTTTAGACGTTAGATTCAGTATGTTAGTTCATTCATTCAATTTCTTTCAGCTTAGTCCCTTATTAATCAGTGGTCGCCACAGAGGAATAAATCGCCAAGTAATCAAGCATATGTTTTACACAGCGGACGCCCTTAAAGCCACAACCCAGTATTGGGAAACACCCACACACTCTCATTTACACACGCACTCACACACTATGGCCAATTTAGTTCACCAATTCCCCTATAGTGCATGTGTTTGGACTGTGGGGGAAACCGGAGCACCCAGAGGAAACCCACACCAACACGGGAAGAACATGCGAACTCCACACAGAAATGCCACCTGACTCAGCCGGGACTCGAACCAGCAACCTTCTTGCTGTGAGGTGACAGAGCCAACCAAATTGGCAGTTTTTATATTTTGTGATGACTTTAAATGTAAGAAGAAGCAGTCCACTGACTAAAACTGGCTAACCCTTAAAGCAGTGTTTCTCAACCATGTTCCTGGAGGACCACCAACATTGCATGTTTTGGATATCTCCTTTGCCCGTCACACCCATTGCAGGTCTTTCAGACCCTGTTTACACTAATACGTTTTAGTTTTAAAACACATACGCTTTACAACAGTTATGCCATCCGTCCACACTACGAGTTTTCGAGCACCGAAAACGGAGCTTTTTGAAAACGCTGAGGAGTCCATTCATTTTAAAGCGCTGCTGCTTGGTGTTAGTGTGGATGGGGGAAAACGGAGACATCTGAAAACGGGCTGATTGAGGCTTTTTCCTCAATATTAAGTAGCCTACACATAGTTCAGTCCTGCATCCTCTCCTTGTAAGTTCAGACTTCACAAGTTTGATATGGAAAAACAAATCCCCGCATCGGGTAAATCATCAAAGATTTACTTTATAACCTCATTCACATCACCCTGGCTGCGTTGTTTCACTATCTTAACAATAAAATGAAAACATGATATAAGGAACTTTTCATTTTGATATAAGAAACATATTTTCATTTTGATATTAGCAACTTAACGTATAACACAGACACTATAAATGTTAAGGCATCGTGTAGCTACCTATTTATATGACCGTCACCTTCACTGTATGCATATTTATAACAAAACAGAGCCTATAACATAACTGCCTCCTTTCATTCTCATTGAAAATACAAAACATACTCTCTCTTTTACTGAATATCAGTTTTAATAATCAATAATGACCATTATAAAAGTATAACATACAATAAGTTAATATAATATAGGAAATAAAGGCAAGCAATCAGTCAAATGTGCAGAATCAGTGTTCGCGGTTACATGATATATTAACTTCTCATTGTGCTCAGCCAAAACACGTTACCTGAGAGCAAGTAACAGATTCAAGAAGTCTGGGAATATGTCATTAGATAAAGACAACAAGATGAATAAACATCACGTTTAACAAATATAGTGAGATTAAATCCAGCGGTAGATCCTTCATGAACAGTGCGACGTGCACATCTCTCATCTGGGTAGATGACTGCCTGGAGCTCAGACGTGTGCATACGCTGCATCGCATGCCAGAGTGGGTGTGTGGTCACGTGATGTGCGTTTTCATCGGGTTAGTGTAGATGGAGAGTTGTTCAGAAATATTTGGTGAAAAGGCAGTGTGGACGCGGATCGTTTTCATTCTAATACGCTGTTTTAAAACTAAAACGTATAGTGTACATGGAGCCTCAGTCTCTGCTAATGAGCTGATGATCTGAATCAGGTGTGTTTGGTTAGGGAGACAGGGAAAATGTGCAGAGCTGGTGGTCCTCCTGGAACGTGGTTGAGAAACACTGTCTTAAAGGGATAGTTCACCCAAAAATGTAAATTCTGTCATCATTTAGGAGATTATTACTTCTGTTGAACACAATAGAAGATGTTTATAAAAATGGTGGAAACCATTAACTTCCATAGTATTAGTTTTTCCTACAATGGAAGTCAATAGTTACAGGTTTTCAGCTTTCTTCAAAATATCGTTTTATGTTCAACAGAAGAAAGAACCTCAGAAATGCTTGCAACCACTTGAGGGAGAGTAAAGAGTGAGTAAAAACTAAAAAAAGGCAATAAATAAAAGGCAAAATGGATTTTAGATTGGGCGACACTGTGGCTCAGTGTTTAGCACAGACGGCTCACAGCAAGGTTACTGGTTCGAGTCCTGGCTAGGCCAGTTGGCATTTCTATGTGGAGTTTGCATGTTCTCCCCCTGTTGTTGTGTGTTTCCTCTGGGTGCTGCGGTTTCTTCCACAGTCCAAACACAGGTGGTATAAGTGTATTGAGTGAACTTTCACGAGTTCACACTTGCAATCAATTAAGAATAAAGCGTATTTGGCGTGCTGTCCGGGGAGAGGGCTCTGAGCTCGGGGAGATGCCCCAACTTGAGTTATTCCCCTTATCAGGAAACAGAGAGGAATTGGGATTCGAATGAAGTATCTAGCCCGGCCCCAGAACGCTCCCCCCGGGTTTGTAATGCTTAAGAGGTGAGGTGTCGGGGTGGTGAAGGGATGCTAAAGTCGTAAGACGCTGCAGGTAAGACAGCTTTGGTATATATAGGGGTTTGGTCAAGAACTGATTGGATAATGGAATAATTGTCAATGACGTATTTGATACTGAAACTTCTGCGCGTGCTCCTTCCAAAATTTGTTTACGGAACATCACATATTGGCTGTTGTGTGTGAATGCGTGTGTGATTTTGACTGTGTATGGGTGTTTCCCAATACTGGGTTGCGGCTGGAAGGGCATCCGTTGCATAAAACATATGCTGGAATAGTTGGTGGTTCATTCCGCTGTGGCAACCCCAAATAAACAAGGGACTAAGTCAAAGGAAAATGAATGAATGATTGTGTTTTCAGATTATTTTCCTCCATCTTGTTTTATGGTGTGCTTTATTTCTGGTTGTGTGCAAACTAATAAGTTCTTGCATCTTGACTGCGCACTGAGCAGGACACTTAACCCCAGGTTACTCCATAGGGACTGAACTCGATATAAGCGAACAATAAGTCACTTTATATAAAAGCATCCTTCAGATAAGTAATTAGGAGACCCGGCACCTGAGTCGGACCTGACCCGAGACTCAAAACACCAACACTCAGAGCTGAACCGGCCAAAGACTCAGGCATTAGCAGCACAAGTTCAAACAAGATTGATTATTCAAATCAGTGAGATTCTATTAGGAAGAGCTTTGTCTGAATGAACGCATTAGCGGCGCTTCAGTGCTAGAGGGGTTAAAAAGGTCTGTGTAACAAGATTTCACTAAATCTATTTAGATTCAAGCTGTGTGTGTCTAAAGAGAGCGCAGGGGTTAGACAACAGCCCATTTTTAACTGTCTTGCTTGTACTGGTGTCCGGTTTAATCGACGCAGATGTGACTGGATTTTCTGGATAAATTGTGATAGGTCTCCTGTCAGCAATCCCTCTTCCATCTGTCGCCTTCACACACATTTGAGGGTCAGATCTGCAGCGTATGAAGTCAGATATTGTGATGTGAAGTGAGAATGAAAAAACATTGCAACACTATTGCCTTATTCAGTCAGTAACGTAACACTCAGTTTTGCTGTTGCAGAATTACTCTTGGTGTTGGTTTTATACAGTTGAAATCAGAAGTATTAGCCCCCCATTGAATTTTTTTCCTTTAAAATATTTTCCAAATGATGTTTAACAGAGCAAGGAAATTTTCACAGTATGACTGATAATATTTTTTCTTCTGGAGAAAGTCTTATTTGTTTTATTTCAGCTAGAATAAAAGCAGTTTTTAATTTTTAAAAACCAAGGTCAAAATTATTAGCCCCTTTAAGCTATATATTTTTCGATAGTCTCAGTGTTTCCTCTAGGATTTTTTCCAGCTGTGGCGGCAGGCCTTTTTTTTTACACAGAACTACCAACTAAGATACCTGTGGCGTTATTTCAATGACAAATGTCATGAGCGCAGTATTAGAAGTCAAGATCGCATTTATGTAATAGCCTACGAGCATGCGGATCTCTTTGCTTGCGCTCCGATTTCCTTTGCTCGTGCACAAAACTTCTTGCACGCAGTGTTGCCAGATTGGGCAGTTTTGAATTGGATAAAAAGTTTTGCAACGGCGTGCCCGCCAGCCCCGGTCTGCCATCATACACCTGTTTTGATCTCCCAAAAAGATGCCATAGCCCCCGTTCTTCGCATACATATGTCTAGAACAGTGTACAACACTGGAAACAGTCAGCAACATCCGACAACACTGCTTGCATGCCCCTCAAATATAAGCCGCTTCAAGAGCGCACAGATCTTCTTGCGCGCTCTCAAATAAACGCAGCTGAAGTGCGATTTAGTGCGTTTATGTAACGAGGATGTCTCCAACATTTATTACATTTGCTTGGAATATTTATGAATGTTTCCAATAGACCTACAGAGTAGCATTAATGCATCCTGAAGTAAAGTGAAACGGCTATACGTCGTGTTTGCTGGCCTCACGCACCTGTCAGTCAGGCACGTCACCTTAAAGGGTTAAACAAACGACGCACAGCACTACTACGGTTACAGAAAAGTTCACGCGGTTAAAATTTACTTACCTTTTAATACGTTTTGGTGCGATTATTACCCGCTATTAAAAAAATAAAATGTTTTGCATGAGAAGCTGTAATGTAGCCGTGGCGGGATGAATTTTGGCGTGGCACCCCGCCATGGAAGAATGAATGTAGCGGAAACCATGAGTCTACAAAACAAACCATCGTTATACAATAACTTGCCTAATTACCCTAACCTACCTAGTTAACCTAATTACCCTAGTTAAGCCTTGTCACTTTAAGCTGTATAGATGTGTCTTGAAAAATATCTAGTCAAATATTATTTGCTGTCATCATGACAAAGAGAAAATAAATCAGTTATTAGAAATGAGTTATTAAAACTATTATGATTAGAAATGTGTTGAAAAACGTTAAACAGAAATTGGGGAAAAGAATAAACAGGGGCTAATAATTGAGAAGGGGCTAATAATTCTGACTTCAACTATATATATATATATATATATATATATATATATATATATATATATATATATATATATATATATATATATTGTTTGGAAGAAATGTAGCTAAACTCTCTATTTAATTAAACCAATATTTACATTTTACACATACTGTACCTTGTGAAATGAAACTGATATGGTTATGAATGAAACTAGTGTAAAAATAATTGAATGATTCTATTTTCTTTCCGTCATCTGTCACATCCGTCTTGGCCTTAGCCTTGAATATCCTACTCAGCCTTTTGTTTGCATTGCTGATTTCAGTGTAGAATAGATGAATGCTCTAGAATACTCTGAAATGGAAAGTAATCCAAGGAGCTTGACTGTGTTGAATGAGAGTTTATTGTAGGGTATAAGCAGGTAAATCAGTGACTAGACTGAACAGACTCAGACTGTATCTGTTACACTGCTGTCTTAATGGCGGAGAGTGTTTCTGTCAATAGAAGGATGGGAACACCTACACAAACACAGCAGGAGTCATTGATGGAGTCAGTCTTCAAATCCATCTGGAAAATAGCTACAGCTGTGGCACGGTAAAACCTTTCTGATGAGACAGTAGTGTTCAAACTGAAGATCCCATTAGAGTTTAAAGGTTCCCTGAAGCGAAGAAACGGTGAGTCATATTGAGTAACTCCTCCTCCTTTTAAAAAGTACCAAATATCTTCATATTTATGTCACCAGTCAGAGTAGGTGCACTGAAGTTCAATAGACTCCTTATAGTCAAAGTATAGCAATGCTGAGCAGGTTTAACCTTGCTGGTACTACAATATCCAACCTGCTCTGAGCTGGGATCGAACCAGCAATTTTTTTGGATGGGAGTTGGTTGCTCTAACAAAGCACCTAGAGCACATTTATAATCAGAGCAGTGAGGTTTACCTGCACAGCATTTCACTAGCTGGCCTCTGTTACATTCAGTCCCCTTAACTTCACTCCCATCCGGGTCATGGCACCAATGTAACCCTGCCAAACCTACACCACCCAGCCCGCTCCGAGCTGGAATCGAACCGGCGATTTCTTGTGTGGAAGTTGGTTGCTCTAACAAGCAGGCTAAAGATTATGGCCTCTAGCGTCTGTCTCTAGAGCACCTTTAGAGGTCAGAGGAGTGAGGCTTACCTGCACAGCCCTTCACTAGCTGGCCTCTGTTACATTCAGTCCCCTAAACCTCACTCCCATCCGGGTCACGGCACCAATGTAACCCTTCCAAACCTACACCACCCAGCCCGCTCCGAGCTGGGATCGAACTGGCGATTTCTTGTATTTAAGTTGGTTGCTCTAACAAGGACGCTAAAGACCATGGCCTCTAGCGTCTATCTCTAGAGCACCTTTAGAGGTCAGAGGAGTGAGGCTTACCTGCACAGCACTTTACTAGCTGGCCTCTGTTGCATTCAGTCCCCTAAACTTCACTCCCATCCGGGTCACGGCACCAATGTAACCCCGCCAAACCTACATCACCCAGCCCGCTCAGAGCTGGGATCGAACTGGCGATTTCTTGAATGGAAGTTGGTTGCTCTAACAAGGAGGCTAAAGACCATGGCCTCTAGCGTCTGTCTCTAGAACACCATTAGAGGAGTGAGGCTTACCTGCACATCAATTCACCTGCTGGCCTTTGCTACACAGGGTTGCCAAATCTGTGCTTTTCCTGCAGAATCGGGCACACTTTAAGTGTTGTTTTTTAGTGTGCATGCTAAAGTTTTAAAATATTGTAATAATTATATTTATTTGGTTGAATTAAAATATTTTACTCTAAAAATGTATATTCTACCAATGAGAAAACACTGCTAGGATAATGAAACAAAGTAAGCACATTTTTTCAGTTTCCATGCTAACAGATTTTTGCTAATTGCTCTATAAATGTATGAAAGTCTGTAAATTTACAATTTAATTAACATCTTGAATTAATATCTTTAATTTAAAATCCATTTTATCCTAAGTTTGGGGTTCACTTCCATTGGAGATGCCCTGTGTTCTCCCACATTTTATTTTATAAAATATGTTTCTTTAATGATGACATAATCGTCATAATTGCTAATATACAATTCTTTTTTTAACATAAAATTGCGTATAATGCATACATTGATGTAAAATATGTATTTAATTAATGGGCGGTGGCATATTTTGAATTTTGGTATCACTGGTATAATTTCGACTGGCCACTGGGATAGTTTTAACTGGCCACTGCGATAGTTTTGGGATGTTTTCAACTGGCCATTGGGTTAGTTTTGTTGCAAAAACCTGGCAACCCTGATGCTGCCAGGTGATGCTACCTTATAGACGAATTACCGTGTTTGTAAACATTCAGGATGTGTGCCAGGAGAAAAAAAAAACGGGAGTGCTAGCATTTACAGTAAGGGAATGACATCCGATGCGGTACAGAGTTTGTTGTTGTCTTAGAAATAAGTTATATTGATTACGTATTATATAAATATCATTTACATAATGCTTTCAGCGTATTATAACAGCTCGTCACCCAGTGATAAGCACAGTGACAGGTCCATTTGTGAAAGCACCCTCCCAGTGAATATTGGATAAGACGAAATGGCCAAGCATCCAGCCCCAAATATACAATCTCATTGAAGCTCCAAGTGTTTTAACAAGATGTGTGGTCATGTGCAAGATATAATGTTCCATGATTACCAGATTCAAAACTATGTAGTGCTAAAAACCGAGGTTCTGCCTAGCCAAAAACAAGAAAAAAAGACGGAGCTAACATTGCAAGGCCTGGGTTATCATCAACAAGAAAAACTACTGCATTCTGACAGCGAACTACACCTGAACTTACGACAGGATTTGTGAACTTACACATAGAGGTAAAGTTGGTTTTATATTCCCACATTCAGACTTTCTCCTTAATAATGTCATTTCATAAAAGTATTATTTGCAAACTCTAATATCGAAATCATATTAGCAGCCAAAGAATGTTGTTTACACTTGCAGGTCATTTCAGACCGAATATTCAAAGTGCCGTGGTAAACAATAAAGGGAGTGTGTCACAAGTTGTCACTGAATGAATGTGTCAATATAAAACCAACTGAACCTCAATAACTTACACTTTCACGTTTCATTCTTATCATTCAGTGTTCGCAGTTTAATTCACCATATTTAACCGTTTTTGCTGAAATCATGTCTGCTATCAAAAACGAGTGATGTGTATGATTCAGCATAGCGTGAACTTACCTGAGATAACATGAGAACTGCAGAATCGAGCATTTTTAATTAGCTCATCACTTCATTCAGCCCCCTTTTAGCCAAAGACGTCTGCAGTCGGCATTAAAAGCAGTGTGGTGTATGGTTAAATGTTAAGTTTTCTATTTTTGGACTTTCAAATTTGGCATCATACTGCACAACCCGACATGTTTATTATAACCACCGGTCTCTTTTTGCAACTGGGGACCTGTGTGACGTCATGTGGGACGTAGGTTGGTAATTCGTCTCTTCACTCTTCTTTATATTCAGTGTATTTTGCATTTGATTGGTCAATGACAAGCTGAAGTACAGCATGTGATGATATCCAAAAAAAGGTGACAGTTTTGCATGCTAATTTATAGATAAGGTTAAGACTAACATATAATACTAAGCCCCAAAATTGCAGTTCTTTTATTTTATTTTGTGAGGATTTTAAGGACCCAAGTGGAAAATAAAACATTGGATTGCCCCGTGCTCATGCAATCATTTATATATTAATTACTGAATTATTGCCCCATGGTGTGATTTTGGATGTAGGCTTTATAGAAGGTGAGACAGCAAATGATTGCCATCATCCGATAAAAGTACAATTTGGATTTATGAGTGTTCATAAATTGCTGTAAATTAAAAAGCTGTAATTGTCCCTGTGTTTACCTTTGTGCTGAGCAGACTCGTTTATGACATACCTGCTGGCAGAGACGGAGAAAGTGCTGGTGTTTATGCCAAAATAAAAAAAATAAAAAATAAAAAAATAAAATAAAATAAAATAAAAATAAATTAAAACAGAATAAATTAAAACAGAATAAAATAAAATAAAACAGAATAAAATAAAATAAAACAGAATAAAAAAACTAAATAAAATAAAACAGAATAAAATATATCGGAATAAAAATAAAATAAAATAAAACAGAATAAAATAAAATCAATTAAAGCAGAATAAAATAAAATAAATTCAAATGTAATAAAATAAAATAAAATAAAATAAAATAAAATAAAACAGAATAAAGTAAAATGAATATAAAATAAAATAAAACAGAATAAAAAACAGAATAAAATAAAACAGAATAAAATACATCGGATTAAAAATAAAATAAAATAAAATAAAATAAAATAAAATAAAATAAAATAAAATAAAATAAAATAAAATAAAATAAAATAAAATATAAAGAAATTGAAATAAAAGAAATTTAAGCAGAATAAAATAAAATAAAAAGGAATAAAATAAAATGAATATAAAATAAAATAAAACAGAATAAAATATATCAGATTAAAAATAGCATAAAATAAAATAAAGCAGAATAAAATAAAACAAATTAAAGTGGAATAAAATAAAATAAAGTAATAAAAGTAAAATTAATATAAAATTAAATTAAACAGAATTAAATAAAACAAAACAGAATATAATAAAACAGAATTAAAATAAAATTAAATAAAATACAATAAAAATAAAACAGAATGGAATAAAATAAAACAGAATAAAAATAAAATAAAATAAATACATAATACATAACCTAATCATGTAATGAAATGTAAATCATGTAATCATCTTTTTTAATGTTATAGTCCAGAAAAAGAAAAAAACAAATGATGATTTTTTAATTATTTGAATACAGAAAATAATATGATATACTTATTATATTTAATCTTATATTTATACAATACTATATTTATATTTAATCATTTTAAATGCTAAAATAGCAAACATTTATTATTATTTTGCAATGGTGTAATTATGTTTACATATATTATTCATGATTGTTGTTTTTTATTTAATATTTAATTTGTAAAATAACTCTTCATATAATTGTTTTGAAATATTTAACTTTTAAGATGTAGTTTTTATGTCAAGGTTTGATATTAACATACCCTACAGGAGCACACTGCAGAAGAGATAAATCAGTGTGTGTGTGTGTGTACTCTCTGACATTTTTCTTTTCTCTCTATAGTGCAGTTTCTTTCTGTAGTGAGTCTCTAGACCCCTGATCACTCTTACACTCGACTATGCTTTAAAGCTTGAGTGTGATTTTCCACCCTTTTCTCTGCATACAGACACACACACATTCACATGTGCTAGAACAGGCTTGAGTATTTAAGTGCAATAAAACCTGATTAATAAGAGCAGATAATTATATTATGACAGGCCATGAAAGATTTAGAAATGTGAGTGGAATTTTCCACCATCTCATTTGTATTTTTCATTTCTGTCCAGCTCTTGTAGTGCATGAACGCACACTGATCATGGTGTGTACTTTACCAGCCCTAAGTACACCTGAAAATGAAGGTAAACAAAGAGACACGTAAACACAGATTAAGTGCAGAAAATGAGTCTCCTTTATACATTCACTGAAAAATCACCTATTAAATGAGCAGAAATAAGAATACATTTGAGCAGAGGCAGACAAATGAGCTTATGATCTGAAATGCATTATTGTTTATTAACTTTTGGAGTGTTTTCTGTGTAGTATTTTTGTTAAAACAGGCTGTTCTGTATATACAGTGCTCAGTATATACGAGTTCACCTTTAGATATCTCTCATTTAAATTAATATTTTCTGTAGGAAGCTTTACAATATTATATTTGAGCATGTACAGCTGAAGTCAGAATTATTAGCCCCCCTTTGAATTTGTTTTTCTTATTTAAATATTTCCCAAAGGATGTTTAAAAGAGCAAGGACATTTTCACAGTATGTCTGATAATATTTTTTCTTCTGGAGAAAGTCTTATTTGTTTTATTTCAGCTAGAATAAAAGCAGCTTTTAATTTTTTAAACACCATTTTAAGGTCAATATTATTAGCCCCTTTAATCAATTTTTTTTCTATAGTCTACAGCAGTGTTTCCCAACCCTGTTCCTGAAGGCACACCAACAGTACATTTTCAACCTCTCCCTAATCAAACACACCTGAATCAACTTATCATAACATCAGAAGAGACTCCAACACCTGAAGTTAATGGGTCAGAAAAGGGAGACATCCAAAATATGTACTGTTGGTGTGCCTCCAGGAACAGGGTTGGGAAACACTGGTCTACAGAACAAACCATCGTTATACAATAACTTGCCTAATTACCCTAACCTGTCTAGTTAAACTAATTAACCTAATGAAGCCTTTAAATCTCACTTTAAGCTGTATAGAAGTGTCTTAAAAAATATCTAGTCTAATATTATTTACTGTCATCATGGCAAAGAGAAAATAAATCAGTTATTAGAAATGAGTTATTAAAACTATTATGTTTACAAATGTGTTGAGAAAAATCTGCTCTCCATTAAACAGAAATTGGGAGAAAAAATATATAGGAGGGCTAATAATTCAGGGGGGCTAATAATTCTGACTTCAACTGTACATTAGATTAGTCAGTACTGAAGCCAAATCTGGAGTTAATCTAACAAAATAATGCATGATAACAGTGCAAGTTAGTACACCCAAATGTATATATTAGGGGAAAATATTAAATAAAACATTTAAAAAGAGCAAAATTCAAGAGAAACAAAAAATGTATAAATTTTAGTTGAAAGTTTATAGTTTGTAATAAATTTTGCATGTATTTAAATGTATTATCTTTCTAATTCTAAAGATGTTTTGTGGCTAAAATATTTTAATAAATATATCTGTTTTCAAATATGTATGACCCATATTTACTGAGAAATGGATATAATTAATCATATTTAAAATGGGTTGTAGGGGCGTTACAGTGGAGCAGTGGGTAGCACGATTGCCTCACAGCAAGAAAGTCGCTAGTTTGAGCCTTGGCTGGATCAGTTGGCATTTCTGTGTGGAGTTTGCATGTTCTCCCCATGTTCGCGTGGGTTTGCTCCGGGTGCTCCGGTTTTCCCCACAGTCCATAGACATTCACTAGGGGAATCGGGTAAGTTAAATAAGCTGTATGTGTGTGAAAGAGTGTGTGTGGGTGTTTCCCAGTGTTGGGTTGCGGCAGGAAGGGCATCAGCTGTGTAAAACATATGCTGGATAAGTTGGCAGTTCATTCCACTGTTGCAACCCCAGATTAATAAAGGGACGAAGCAAAAAACAAATGAATGCATGAAAATGGGTTGTCCTCATTTTTGCTGAGCACTGTATATCCAGTAGTAAATAATTGTATGATTCATTATTTTGCTATGAACTGCATGTTAAACTCATTGTACGTGAAGCAATTTCTGGTGATCTAAGAAATGAATATGGTCATTTGAGATTTTTGTTTGATTTTTTTGAAAAATAAAAGTCTTTTGAAGTTCTTTTGAAGCTCAGTTATGGAATATGGTTTCTATGGAAGCCTGTTTCTTAGAAAAAATTGGAAGATATTAACTCAAAATAGATATTTTTTTTACTCAGAAGTCTGAGCTTAGATCTCGTATTTATAACGTTCTTAGAATTGCTTCTTAAATGGTATGTTTATAGGATCTCACATTCACATTTTATACCTCTCAATTCTGACTTTTTCTTCTCAGAACTCACAATTGACTCTTTATGTTGCAATTCTGGGATTTTTTTTTTTTAAACATCTTATGGCATAAACGGGGTGGCACGGTGGCGCAGTGGTCAACACTGTTGCCTTACAGCAAGAAGGTCGCTGGTTCGAGGCTCGGCTGGGTCAGTTGGCATTTCTGTGTGGAGTTTACATGTTCTCCATGTATTTCCATCGGGTGCTACGGTTTCCCCCACAGTCCAAACGCTATAGGGGAATTGGATGAACTAACTTCGCCGTAGTGTATGAGTGTGTGTGTTTCCCAATACTGGGTTGAGGGTAGAAGGGCATTTGCTGCATAAAACATATGCCGGAATAAGTAAAGTCAACTAATCACCTTAAAAACAATGGATTTACTCACTTTTTAAAGTAAAGTTAATTAATCTCTTTAAA
>NC_079440.1:4762535-4842535 GCF_903798145.1 Danio aesculapii
TGATCAATATACTGTATCAGCACAACAATATTATGTGCTTGTTAACACAAACTTTCATTTTTCTTAACTCACACATGGACTAAATATAGCATTTATATTAACTAAGTGAAGTTTCACAAAGTAATTTTGAGAGGAGCACGTGATATGATTGACTACAGCTGATCCTCATTGCTAATCATTAGCTAGGCTATCAGATCATTCTAAAACTACTATAAATATCCTGCCTAAACTTCATTCCTTATCTTCGTTTTTGGAAAACCCCCCCATCCTTCCCTTCTCCCTCCTCCTCCTCGGTCATCACGGTGGCTCAGTTTTTAGCAGTGCTGCCTCGCAGTAAGAAGGCCACAGGTTCAAGTTCTAATTTAGCCAGTCGGCACTCCCTGCGTGGAGTTTGCATGTTCTCCCTGTGTTTGCGTGGGTTTTCTCCGGGTCCTCTGGTTTCCTCCCACAGTCTAAAAACATGTACATAAGTGAATCGTAATACAGTCACAAGCACTTAACGTATACATTGCAAAAGGGGGCACTCGAGAAACTCCTAATCTCGTATCCCTCCTAATGCTCATTGACCAGGCGGGAACCTCGGGCTCATCTATCTCCGAGCTCAGGCTTCTCTCCCGGGACAGCATGCCAAACCTGCTATCATAGTCGAGCATTATCTAAGTGTGAACTCTTGAAACTATATTAAATAAAAATTGTCTAAACACAATGACAAAATAGCATGCATACAGAAAAATAAACACAAAAAGATCAGAGATTCAGTGTCAGCTTGACATATTATACATCAGACAAAGTTTCTTCAAGCATATCTTTATCTGGTACAAAAGGGACAGAAGATGATAATATTTTTGTGGATTTTGTGCATTTAATGCATGTCTTTTTCCATCTTCTCTTTAACAAAAAGATGTTTTCTCCTAAATCCTGCTCTTTGAAAGCACTTGAAGTGTGTTTAAAAGCTCTCCAGGGAGAAGGACTCGCATCTAAGAGGGGACCTGCTTTGATTTAGTCATGTAAAATAAAGAAACAGAAATAGCAAAGATCTTTGGGATCTGGTTGCTTTGAGATGGCAAAGTGTACTCCATGTCATATGAACTTCAAATGCATTGCAAACTTTTCCTCTTGCGAATAGTTCGCCTGCAAAGACCCGATTGTTCAATTCCTTTTAAATAACTCCTGCTTTTTTGAAAGGCAATTAAATTGTCATCAGAAAGCTCATTTTCTGATTCTTATTCTCAGAGCGATGAAAGAGTTTATTAGTCGTGTCAGAGCCTCAAACGTGAAACGCTGCCGTATAATCACTTTCCCAGTTTCTCTGCTCATGTAGGCGTTTCACTCACCGTTTATTGAGCGATCTTCACAATGATCGCACAAGACCACCTCCGAGAGACAGAGGTATTGGTCATGGTGTTGATAATGGGGGCACCATTCTGCCTCTCTATTGCTATTTAGACAGAGCCATTACTGTAATGCAGCGCCCAATGGGGAATAAAAGAGAAGCAATTTCTCCTTCTTTATCTCACTCCTTTGCTCTCTTCTCCTGAATAATAAAAAGGCCAGGCATTCAGGCCGGAGTCTGTCTAACTTAGTTTGAGGGTTCAGTGTCCTTCTCGCCTTACAGACAATTCAAAGCACTTGTAAATAAAGAGGTCGGCTTATTAGGTTTGTGTATAAATGCTGGGTTTGACTCTGTTCAGGGCAAATGCTCAGCTCAGAATCAAAATAGTCGGATTTTTAATGCATGTTCTTGTAGTCAGATATGAAATAGAAATTATTCGCCCTCCTGTGAATGTTTTTAGTTTTCAAATATTTCCCAAATGATGTTTAACAGAGCGAGGCATTTTTCACAGTAATTCCAATTATATATGTTCTTTTTATTTATTTTATTTCGGCTAGAATAAAAGCAGTTCTTAATTTTATTGAAAATCAAGGTCAAAATTATTAACAATATTTTTTTTTGTTATAGGAGTTACCCTAACTTGCCTAATTAACCTAGTTAAGCCTTTAAATCTCACTTTAAGCTGTATAGAAGTGTCTTCAAAAATATCTAGTCAAATATTCTGTACTGTCATCATGGCAAAGATACAATAAATCAGTTATTAGAAATGAGTTATTAAAACTATTATGTTCAGAAATGTGTTGAACAAATCTTCTCTACAGAAAATAGGGGAAAAATACAAAATAATTCAAATTTAACAGGAATGATATTTTGTATATGTTATGATATTTGTATGTATGAATGATATACAATGTAAACAAACATTGAGAATTGTAATCTATAATAGTTATCTGGTATATCTATATTATAATATTATATAAAAGTATAAGTATTCATATTAAGTTTTTATAATCGTAAAAAATTAATTATTGATAAATTATACTAATTAACTAAGTCTTTGGTACTAATTAATTACTATAAATTAATAAATTAATTATAAAAAACTGCTTATTTTTACATTGCAAGATTCTCCAAAACTGTTCTAAAAACACAGTTTACTCCCAAAACACAGTTAACTCCCAAAACACAGTTAACTCCCAAAACACAGTTAACTCTTTAATGTGAATGCGTTATAGAAAAATCATAAACATTATCTCATTTAACTGCATTTTGCAACTCAAAGAGGTTATTTTCAACTGCAGGGAGCACAATAAACCAAGAAAGATCCCGACTTCTGCCAGAAAAGGCAAACATGTTGATTTTTCACCAGAAGAATGGTCAAAAACGGAAAGTCATTTTCCTTCAAACTATTTTACATTCTTTTACAGGATTTTTTAAATTTGTTTTACAATTATTGGTTTCATTTTATTTTACATTAAAAACTTAATAACAAAAATGAAGTGTTTTTAATTCTGTTCAATTTGTTTTTTGTTTTGTTTTTTTTATAAAAAAAACACTACAAAAAACCCAGATAAGAGAACCGTTAAATTACCAAACCGATAAGTGGTATTGATAAAAGTAGTAATACATTAAAACCTTAACAACACCCATCTCTAGATGGCGCTCTGATGGCGCTCTGTTAATCTTGTTTTTTCTTTTGACGTAAGATTATTTTGCTCACCCCATTGGCAAAAACTCGATTAATATTAACATATTATTTCTCAAAACAAGACAATATGTTTTGCTCGTCAAGAAAATTCTTCTTGATATGAGATATTTTAGATATTTATACTAGAAACAAGACAAAATCTAAACAAGAAAATCATTTTTTGCAGTGCTCCCTCTAAACAAAATTTATATAATTAACTTAAATGTGAAAGAAAAAATACAGTGTGCAATGCTATACACTTTATTTGAGCAGAATACCAAATATAAAGTATACACTAGTTTGTGAATAATGTAGTTTTACTACCTTCAATGGTGCAATTGCATATATTGATGAAGTATTGATACTTTGACTACAAAGTAAGCATAATAAAATGTTTAATTTGCTTTGTGTAAATATAAATTAAAGATTAAGTAGATTAGTTGATTTAACAAGACAATGTGTCAGTAAACAGGGCGCCTGTTAATAAAGTTTCTAATAACTACCTTTTCTAACAAAGGCAATAATTTTCATAATAAATGAAATGATTACTTACGTGCTGGTCCGTTGAAGCCATGTTTGTTAAGGTGATGATAAGATCACGTGAATTATGGTTCGTCGTTTAATCGGCGTCCAATCCCGGCTAACTTCCGGAAAGGTAGAGTAGCCAATAGCGCTAGAGATAACAAGTAAACCAAGTCCCGCCCCAGGACTGACAAAATTCCAAAATGTTTCGCGCGAGCAGAGAGAAGAACCAGCGAGCGAGCGGAGAGAACTGATCGCGCGCGCGCGCTGTAGGCATGACCTCGCTCGCGAGAGCGTACATCGTGCGCACAGATGATGAGGTGCGCGCGCGGGACTTGTTTTCTTCGCGCTGGATCGGTTGAGCGCGCGCGTGAAGATCCCCTGTGCGCTCGCGAGCTGTAGTTTTCTCGCGTGTAGATGTGTAATCTGCTCACGGTTCACTTCTCCTCGCGCGCAAACATCACCGCTGCGCTCGATTAATATTGGCATTGATTTGCCGCCATAGTGCAGAGTGTATTTTTCCCTCTTTAAAATAGCAAAGTGGATTCAGACATGCTCTTAATGCTTTTGTGCCATGCGCTTTAGACTTTGTGCCTAGATCGTTCAATAGAGCCTTTTATCTTATAGTTATAAGCCTTAGTGTGAACAACAGGCATTCAAATACAAAGGTTTATACATGCATTTGATTTTACAAAAGAACCTGTCTAGTCCAAGCTGTGATCTCTGCACTCAGCCAGCATACAAACACATTGTGCACAGTTTTGAATTATAACAATTTTTGGAACTAAACTTTATAAGTAATATGATTTAGTGTGAACAGCAGGCATTTAAATACAAAGGTTTAGAATGGAACCTGTCTAGTCAAGCTGTGATCTCTGCACTCAGCCAGCATACAAACACATTGTTTTCTTTTATTATTATTATTAATTCATGCTAAAACAGACTAGCATTAAAAACAGTGTATTTTGTCTGAAGGTGCATAATCAGCAGGAGTATTGAGCATATTAGCACATTCTCTGTTCAGATGGTGTTTTTGCAGACATGTAGAGAGAGACTGGAGGTAAGCCGTGCATCCATAATTAATGAGAATAAATGGCCGGGTTGCTGCGTCTGGATCGATGTGGAGATGCTTGATGTTTAGGGACAGAGAGCAGGAGTCGGGCTTCCTCAGTGCTTTCGGTTTATTTCACTTCGTGCTGGATTTCAGATCTGTGAGGGAGGTGGAGCGATTATCGGCATTGTGCCTTGTAACAGGAAATTTATCCCATTCTCAGCCTTCTGTTTATTGTGCTTTGTTTATTTCGCCTTCCCATCATACACTGTCACATAGAGGAATCACAGCTTTTAAATTAGCTGCTAATATTAAGTGGCGTCTCTGACTGATCCCGGCTGATGTGCTGTATAAGCACAGCAGTGGCAGTGCAGCTGATCATCTGCTTTCAGAGCTGTTGATACTCATTAATCCGCTGATCTGTCAACGGCCAGATTAACGCCGGCCGAGGGATTTGGGTGGCATGTTTGTGGTCCACTGCGCACTGCTGTCACTTCTTGGCCTGTTCATGGTTCGTCCGCTATACATATTTAAAATGCATTGCATTGCAGGGAGATTTTTCAATTAGGACAATCTGTGTTATGTGCGGTGTTGCGAAATGAACCTCATGCTGACAGATCCTAAATATGAAGCATCTCATCATGCTGGACTGCTGTGGAGTTTTTTTTATAAACAAAATGAATGAGTGAGTCGTTGAATCATTTATTGAGAAACAAAGCAAGTGACTGTGGTCATGAATGGACTGTTGAGTAGGTTTTCATGTACACCAATAATCAGATTTTAATAGGATTAAGACAATACTCATTAATAAATAATCATGACTGAATGAATGGATGAATGAATGAACAAATTTGACATTTAATAATTAGTTCATGACTGAATAATCATGAATAAACAATCATGAATGAATGAATGAATGAATTAGACATTTAATAATCAGTTCATGAATGAATGAATGAATGAATGAATGAATGAATAAATGAATGAATGAATTAGACATCATCAGTTCATTAATGGATGTACGAATTTGACATTTAATAATCAGTTCATGCATGACTGAATAGTCATGAATAAATAATCATGAATGAATGAATTTGACATTTAATAATCAGATTATGAATGAATAATCAGTTCATGAATGAATGAATGAATTTGACACTTAATAATCAGTTATTGTCATGACTGAATAATCATTAATATATAATCATGAATTAATTAATTAGACATTTAATAGTTAGTTCATGAATGAATGAGTTTTTTATATAAACAAAATGAATGAGTGAGTCGTTGAATCATTTATTGAGAAACAAAGCAAGTGACTGTGGTCATGAATGGACTGTTGAACCACTGAGTAGGTTTACATGTACACCAATAATCAGATTTTAATAGGATTAAGACAATACTCTGATTAAGATTCTACCATGTCAACAGAGATTTATTTTTTTATTCATTTAATTCGACTTAAGTCATAATCGATCTAAGCAGAAATAGAATTAAGACATGTGGAGTATGTCAATTTTAGTGGCATTATTGAAGTGCACTACAGACATGTAAACACCCCAATCAAACTATTACCGTCGTGTTGGATTTTCGCCACATTTTGCAACAGGAAAGTCTATACACACACGGCTGTCTGACACTATTCTCTGCACCTACCGAATCACTGAAGGACCACAGACACCTGCATCGTGAAATGCAGATTGAATGAATGAATGAACGAATAAATGAATGAGTTTGACATTTAATAATCAGTTCATGAATGAATGAATAATCATGAATAAATAATCATGAATAAACGAATTTGACATTTAATAATCTGTTTATGCATGGCTAAATAACCACGAATAAATAATCATGAATAAATAATCATAAATATAGAATCATGAATGAATGAATGAATTTGACATTTAATAATCCGTTCATAAATGAATGAATAATCATTATTAATCATGAATGAAGAATGAATGAATGAATGAACAAATTTTACGTTTAATAAAATGAATGAATTTTATGTTTAAGAATCGGTTCATGCATGACTGAATAATCATGAATAAATAATCATGAATGAATGAATAAATGAGCAAATTTGACATTTAAAAATCAGCTCATAACTTAATAGTCATGAATAAATAATCCTGAATGAATGAACGATTATTTAATTAGACATTAAATAATCAGTTCATCAATTAATGAATAGTCATGAATGAATTAATAAGTGAATGAATGAATGAATTAATTAATTTGACATTTAATAATCAATTAATTAATAAATTGATAATCATGAATGAATTAATTAAATATTTAATTAATTAGACATTCAATAATCAGTTAATGAATTAATGATAAATTAATAAAAAACATGAATGAATGAATGAATGAATTTCCCATTTAAGAATCAGTTCATGAATAAATGATAATGAATGAATAAATGAATGAATGATTGAATGAATGAATGAATGAATGAACGAATTTGACATTTAATAATCATTTCATGCATGACAGAATAATCATGAATGGATTTGACATTTAATATTCAGTTCATGAATAAATGAAAGAATAATCGTTAATAAATAATCATTAAGGATTGAATGAATTAGACATTTAATAATCAGTTCATGAATGAATCAATAATCATGAATGAATGAATGACTAAATGGATTTGACATTTAATAATCAGTAAATTATTGAATGAATAATCATGAATAAATAATCGTGAATGGATGAATGAATGAATGAATGAATGAATGAATGAATGAATGAATGAATGAATGAAAAAATGACATTTAATAATCAGTTCATGACTGAATAATCATGAATAAACAATCATGAATGAATGAATGAATGAATGAATGAAAAAAATGACATTTAATAATCAGTTCATGACTGAATAATCATGAATAAACAATCATGAATAAATGAATGAATGAATGAATGAATGAATGAATTTGACATTTATCAATCAGTTCTACCTTTGAGGCTTTGCCAGATTTAGCTTCTATGGATGGTTCTGTCCTCAAAATACAGCACATACCAATAGCACATGCGACCTCCAACAGAAACCCTCTTTTTTACACCTGAGTTCTGAGGTATATTGGCAACAGTCTGTCCTAAAACCCCTGAGGTTAGACTTGATCTCATGACTGATTCATATGATGTCCGCCCTGCCTGATGATCTCTGACCCTGGATGTGTCACACAAGACCAGCATCACAGTCACACGGGCTCTCTGTGGCCTTCTGTAATATTCAGCATGTTGACTTTCATGTGTTCTTGAGGCAGCGCAAAGCAATCTGCTGCCCACAGTTTCTGTCCTTGCTCTGTCTCATCAAAACAAAGGACACACGGAAGCTTTCTTTGTATGTTTTTCACTGACCATCACAGGTGTACTGCATACACTGTAAAAAAAATAGATGTAATTAACAGTTTCTGTATTTTGTGATTCACAAGTGTTTTCTGTTTAATTACGGTTGGAAATTGCATTATGGGATGTTGATCTCTGCTTTGTCGAATTTTAATGTTGACAATTCAACTCTACAGTTTAACAAAGTGATTTTTATTGACATTTTAGAAGTTTGAAATAATTTAATGTATGAGAAATAATAGAGAGAAATAAGTAATAACAGAAAATGTACTGGCAGGAGTGGTGGAAAGAGTACTGAAAAATCATACTTAAGTAAAAGGACCATTACTTGCCTAAAAATGCAGTGCAAGTAGGGTAAAATCTGTGTCTGTTGTAAATATTACTCAAAGTATGAGTAAAAAGTACTCAAGAGTAGTGAGAAGTGAGTATTACATTGTGAAAAGCTGAAGCATTTACAAGTAATTTGTAGATGTTTGTAAACGTAACATTCTGTGGTGCATTTAGACGTTATTATTAGGTTCGATTTAGGTCATGACATTAGGTGGCCAAAATTCAATGTCTAGCCAGCATCTAAGGAGAACGTTATTTTGATGTCCAATAACAACGTCAAATGACGTTGATTTTAGATTGTGTTAGAAAGTAACCAAAATCCAACATTGAGCCAACATCTTAAATCAACGTCATATTGACATCAAATACTGACATTTATTGGTCAGGTATGGCAACCAAAATCCAACATGATGTTATAGTGGTAACGACACAAAGTCAAGCTGTAACATCATTAAGCGTTGATTGTAGGTTGGACGTTGGACACTGACGTCGGCCAGTCGTTCAGTTCTGATGTAAACTCGATTTTCATTTCCAAACTAAATGCAACGTCCCTACAACGTTGGGGTACAACGTCAACCTGTGCCTGCTGGGTGTTTAAGGCCATTTCGACCATCATATAGTAAACATTTTCTCTTCAGTGACATGCATCTAAACAGTCTGTGGGTCAGCGTGTGTAAAGATTTTGGAGATCTTCTCATAATGTTGTTCATTATGATGCAATTTACCTTCATTGTGTGATTTGATTGGACAGGAATCACAGGACTGATTTTTCTAATCCCCATAGACAAGAACAAATAAAGTAGTGACTGCAGGTTGAAGGAGAGTAGTTGGAGTAAAAGTACCGATACTGCACTAAAAATGTACTCAAGGGGAAGTAAAAGTAGACATTTTTAACCTACTTAGTAAGTTACAATTCCTGAGAAAAACTATTTAATTACAGTAATTTGAGTATTTGTCATTTGTTACTTTACACCACTGACTGGCAGTTTATTACAAGGTTTTTGTAGCGTAAAATACAACACCAGCTCAGACAATATAGCACTGCAAACTATTAAAAATGTCAATAAAAGTCACTTACTTTAAACTTTTCCATATTAAAAGTTGTTTGAATATAGATCAGTCCTATAGTGCAATTCAAAACCTCCCTTCAGGTTAAGAGTCTGGGGGTCATCTTCGACAGCACCCTTTCATTCACTGCACATGTTAATAATGTCACCCGGTCCGCTTATTTCCACCTTCGAAATATAAATCGTTTACGTCCTTCCCTCACACCTCATTCAGCTGCCATTCTTGTTCATGGTTTAGTCACATCCAGTTTAGATTACTGTAATTCCCTTCTGTTTGGCCTCCCTAAAAAAACTCTTCAGAACAACTTGTACAAAACGCTGCACCCCGTATTATCACAAAAAAACCCTCTTAGTCACATCACACCCATTCTACAGCAGCTTCACTGGCTTTCCATCTTTTTCAGAATTAATTATAAAATACTTCTTCTCACTTTTAAAGCCATCCACAATCTTACTCCTCCATACCTTGATAATCTTGTTCATATCGCCACACCTTCTCGAACACTCAGGTCTTCTTCTTCCATTCACCTCACTGTTCTCTCTGTCCGCTTTGTCACCATGGGGAACAGAGCCTTCAGCTACTCTGCTCCTCAGCTTTGGAATTCACTTCCCCCTGATCTCTGTAATGTAGACTCTCTTTCACAATTTAAATCCAAACTCAAAACACATCAGTTCAGAACAGCTTATTCTCCTTAACCCGACTGCATTTTTTAAAAAGTTTGTATTGTATTTTATTGATTTTATTGTGTTTTTATTTGAACTGATTGTTCTAGCTGTCCTGTACGGTGACCTTGAGTGTCATGAAAGGCGCCTTTAAATAAAATGCATTAAAAGCAGAAATAAACAAGAAAAAAAATAAAAATAAAAGCCCAAATATTAAAAAACTGCTAATTTATGGATATTTTTAAAGTGTAAATAAATACTAATCTGGTTGTCTACGCAGCTTTGATGGAGCTGCATTTGTTTTTGTCCATCTAGAAATCCTCATTTTTAATCAAATGCTGGTCTTCTTTGACTTTGCGCATTGCTTATGTTCTCCAGTTTACATTTTTAATGATTAAGTCATGGGACTGTACTGAAGTATTTATACGGCAGCAGACTGAAGCTTCTGTTGTCGTGAATAGAAACGTTTTGCATCATGCATACGCTTTTTTATCATGCATGAACTCATGTTTACATGACATTTTTCTTGACATGAAGAATAAATCGTCCAGTTGAATGTTCATGCAACTGAATGAATGAATCAATGACATGTATCAAAACTAAATGCATGATAGCACTTCATCAGGACAACTTTAAAGGTGATTTTCCTAAAACGATTCTATTTTTGTAACCTTTATATTCTGGATTCTCAATAGTTGACAATAAAATATACTAAAAAGGAAAGCTTATTTATTAAGGATGATATCAATTTCAAAAAGTATTTACACTTGTGGCTGTTTTTGTGCTCCAGGGTCACATATATGCAAATAAAATGCATTACACATGTATTTTTTGATGCTTTAACACCCATGTTCATCTTTGACACACACATTACACTCAATTAAAGGGCCATTGTCACGGTCGGTAAGGGGGAAAAGGGGCGAGGACCCAAGTGCAGGGTAAAGTAGAATTTATTTATAATAAAAATAAAACAAAAGAACAACAAAAACCACCCCGAGGGGGAAAACATAACTGTAACACAAACAGAGAAACAAACTTGGTTGGGCTGGCAAGACAAGGCTAGAGCAGGAACACAGGGGGAGTATAGACAATGAACTGGCACAGGACAGAAGACATGAGGAGAATATAAGCAGGAGTAAATTAACACACAGGTGAACAAAACAGGTGTTAGACATGTGAATCGAATAAACTAATAATGGGTTAACAAGGAGGGTGGGACTAGACGATAGACGGGAGAGCACCTGACACAAAGACAACACAAGCCAGGTGCTCACATAAAACAAGACTAGAACACGCAGCCAATGAGAGAACTCATTAACCGCGGGTTCGTATGACAAGACAAAACACAACACTGAAGCACACAACAAAAGCACGCGACCAATGTAAACACAGAGCCATGTGCTTTGACAACAAACACAAGACACGAGCACACGATAAGTGAAAACACTTTACCGTGCGCTCACATAAATGCAACGCGCATGTTTCATCTCAGCGCCAACCAAAACCAACTAGACGGAGACGCTGAGAATGAAACAGCGCAACGCTGACGAAACACCACAAACACGAGTACAAGAGCGCGTGTCCCAAGGATGCGCAGACCCCGCGCGCACCTATGACGACGCGCACCCAGACAATGACAAAACAAGTGCTCGACCCAAGAAAACTCGAGCCAAGCACTACAGGACAGGACAAGACAGAGCTAGTGTCCGGACTCTGCCACCAAAACAAGAATTAACAAGACCAGAGTGGCAGAACCCTGACAGCCATGAAACCCCCCCTCTTTTGGTCTACCTCTGAATTTTTTCCAAAAATGCTCAGAGATTGGCGTGGAGCCCTGCGAGCAGAGGGAGGAATAGGCGTGGGCAGCAGAACAGGGGAAAAAGAGATAGTGATAAACTGTTGTCAGTTGGCTCACAAAATGAGACACAAACCGTGAGGAGATGCATTGATTTATAGTTTACAAAATTAAAATGCAGAGAAATAAACAGTGAGTAATTTAATGCCCTGCTACATTTGCTATTCATAATTTCATATACACGTAACCTCAATTTGTTATATCATTATAAACATAATTGTGTTCCCATAAACACTATAAATGAGGAGGACTTCTGAATCCCAGGTCTGAATGCAGACACAGTGAATAGCAGTGCAGCAGGTCTCCTGCCCTGTCTATTCCAACCATTAGCCCTGCCTGTAATCCGGAGGATTGTAAACGTAGGTGAACACAGCGGCACGGATATAGGTGATGTGTCTGAATGGTAACAAACTCAACTGATAAAAGACAAAGTCTGCCATTCTCCAATTCTCGTACAGCTCTCCTGACAAAAATGCTTGCTGCAAACCAAAAGCTTTGCTGTATCAGCCCGGACAGCATTGCAGGGAAAAACATGCAACAAACCCTGTGGATCATAGAAATAAACACATACGACCCATGCAGTGCGCAGATGTGGTCTCACCCAGTGGGTCTCACAGCTTGGCAGGTCTGCCTTGCCTTCAGAAAACATGTGCTCTCATGAATAATTAAGAAGCAGGGTCTTCTCATAGGGTAAGAAAACTCTGCTATGAATAATAATGAGAAACCGACACGTCATCACTTCACTAGCAGATGTGCGCTACGTCACCGATTTCAATCACGCCCCCAAAATTATTTTAAACGCGGAAGATGAAATTAGCTGACAAAAGCTCAAAATTATCCAGTTTTCCCCACAATTAAAGCTGACAGCTGCTAACGTTGTCTTAACTAATGCTCAACACACACAGATATGGTAAAATCTCATGAAAAGTACTCCAGGGTGCCTTGAACTTTAAAAAGTGTGTGTTCATTTTAATTCGATTTAGACCCTGTCCACACGAACAAAGGTATTTTCAAATTGTTTTGGTGTTTTACAGAGATTTTTTTTTTTAACGAAGGTGGAGAAAACCATGTAGACTTGGCCTTACAAACAGAGCAATAGAAATAGAATGTTCCCAGTTTGTACACTGTGAAAATTCATATGATCAATTAGTCCTGGCAGCATATGGTTTTTGGTCATTGTAACTTATTAAACTAAGTTAATCATGTTCTAACTTAATTTTGTAAGTTACACAAGCTGTTTTAAATCAGTTTGACATAATATACGTTCAATGGACTTAATATTGATTCAGCTTAAAAATTTAAGACAAACAGGATTTTTTTTCCTGTGTAGATGTGTGTATGAGTTTGTAATTTAAGTAAAACACTATAAACCAGAACACACACTGCATCAATTCTGCTGACATCAGTGCTGTGAAGCAGGAGAGAGAAGAGAATTAGAGAAAGAGAAAATGACAAGGTCTCCTGAACAGAAAACAGCAGCCCACTGTCAAATCCAACAGTCAACTTTATCAAATGAAATGAGTGTAGTTAACTCAAAATTGACTGAGAGTTAATTCTACTCATTTGAAAAGAGTTTTGAACTCAGTGCTGAAGGTAATGAGTTAATTAAATACCTCATAACTAGACGTACACGGAGTCTGTGCGTGCAGAATTCTGCAGATTTTTAGCCCATCCTGGATTCTGTTTATTTACATGTGTAAATGTGTGTAAATTCATATTAAATTTGTTTTTTAATTAATTTCAGTAATATTTTTGACTAATATGAAAATATTCATATGATTTATTTACAATAGAGTTTGTAAAGTAATATTTTCTGTCTTTTAGTAGAGATACTTTATGACAGACTTGCTTTGTTTACCAAATAAATTTGATCTAATTGAATCTGCATTGTAAACATTAAATAAAAGTTAAAAAGCCATTATTCAACATTCTCCTGTTCAGCCTTTATATGCTTCCTCTGAGCCAAACAATGAGAAAAAACCAAATCTCCTACCACAGCTATGCTGATGACACTCAGATCTACCTAGCCTTACTGCCTAATGACTACAGCCCCATTGACACCCTCTGCCAATGCATTGATGAATTTAACAGTTGGATGTGCCAAAACTTTCTTCAGTTAAACAAAGAGAAAACTGAAGTGATTGCGTTTGGGAACAGAGATGAGGTTCTCAAGGTGAATGCGTACCTTGGCTCTAAGGGTCAAACAACAAAAAATGAGGTCAAGAATCTTGGTGTGACTCTGGAGTCAGATCTGAGTTTCAGTAGTCATGTCAAAGCAGTTAGTAAATAAGCATACCATCATCTCAAAAACATTGCAAGAATCAGATGCTTTGTTTCCAGTGAAGACTTAGAAAAACTTATTCATGCTTTTATCAGCAGCAGGGTGGATTACTGTAACGGCCTCCTCACTGGCCTTCCCAAAAAGACAGTCAGACAGTTACAGCTCATCCAGAACGCTGCGGCCAGAATTCTGACCAGAACCAGGAAATCAGAGCACATCACACCTGTCCTCAGGTCTTTACACTGGCTCCCAGATACATTCAGAATAGATTTTAAAGTATTATTACTGGTCTATAAATCACTAAATGGCCTAGGACCTCAATACATTACAGATATACTCACTGAATACAAACCTAACAGATCACTCAGATCTGTAGGATCAAATAAACTAGAAATTCCTAGAGTTCAGTCAAAGCAGGGTGAATCGGCTTTCAGCTACTATGCCCCTCACTGCTGGAATCAGCTTCCAGAAATGATCAGATGTGCTCCAACATTAGCCACATTCAAATCAAGACTGAAAACACATCTGTTTAACTGTGCCTTTACTGAATGAGCACTGTGCTACGTCCGACAGATCGCACTATTCTATTTTTCTCTTCTTTTTCATTCTTTTATAACACATTTTATCTGTTTTTATGCTTATTTATTTATTTTTTTAACCATTTTTTTATATGTTTTTATTTTTCTTATACTTGTTTCTTTTATTCCTGTTTATGTAAAGCACTTTGAATTGCCACTGTGTATGAAATGTGCTATATAAATAAACTTGCCTTGCCTTATTTTTAAATGTAATATATTAAGTTTTTAGTTATGATATTCCCAAAATCATTCTGCTTAAATCGGCAGATTTTTAACAAAATTCTCCTCAGAAATAGCACAAAATGTCCGCAGATTCTGTCTGGCCCTAGTCATAACTGAAATGGAGTAAGTTCACAGTACTCATTAGGATTAGTTTTTTAACTCAAATGGTTTGTTGCAATCGGTTTCTTCAAATGGTTTGAGTTGACTTAACTTACTAAGTTTTACAGTACTCATTTGGTTTGAGTTCTCTTCATTTATTGGGTTTTACTGTGCTCAAATTGCTTCGTTTACTCAAATAGATTAAGTTCATAGTAGTAAATATGATTAGTTTTTGAACTTAAATGCTTTGTTGCAATCAGTTTTCTCAAATGGTTTGAGTTACCTTAACTTTTTGGGTTTTACAGTGCAGGAAAAGTTGAAGACCTGATCTCCAGCGAGGGTCTCAGTTTGCATTATGCATCTATAGCCAGAGACAGAGGTAAACAAAGCAGGCAGAGCAAGCTATGATATATATCTGTTGTTCCCCCTGGATGCGGGCAATCTTTAATTACGTCGCCGTCAGCTTTCTGTTCAGCTTTTACAAGGGGACAGCGGTGGACGTGGAGCTCAATTTGTTTGGGTTTCCACAGCTCGTATTCTGTCAGAGCATTTAATTATGCTTTTGATACATCCTCGGAGATGAAGCTCTCGTGGCTTATAAACAGTTTATTCTTATCTGGAGTACAGCCGAGCTGAGAGCTTAGGCAATCGGGGAAATAGAAATCCCTCACATGGGCTGTATTTATTGTTTGGCACCACGAGGGACGTGACCCAGCGCATATGGAGGAACATTACTTGTACCGTTCTAGAGGTCTCGCTTAAGGCAAGGTTTAGACACTGGTGAAAGATCTGCTTCTGTTCTAATGCTATTTTAGAGACACATTTATTGCTTAGTGTTTGCTCTTTCCTGGCTTAGAAGAATGAAAATATATATACACTCACCGGCCACTTTATTAGGTACACCTTACTAGTACCGGGTAGGACCTCCTTTTACCCTCAGAACTGCATTAATCCTTCATGGTAGAGATTCAACAAGATATACTGGAAATATTCCTCAGAGATTTTGCTCCATGTTGACATGATAGCATCACACAGTTGCTGCAGATTTGTCGGCTGCACATCCATGATGCCAATCTCGTTCCACCACATCCCAAAGGTGCTCTATTGGATTGAGTTCTGGTGACTGTGGAGGCCATTTGAGTACAGTGAACTCATTGTCATGTTCAAGAAACCAGTCTGAGATGATTCACGCTTTATGACATGGAGCTTTATCCTGCTGGTAGTAGCCATCAGAAGATGGGTACACTGTGGTCAAAAAGGCTTTAAGGGATGCTTGGTTTAAACTGCAACAGATTGTCTTGATCATGTCTACATGCCTAAATGCATTGAGTTGCTGCCATGTGATTGGCTGATTAGGTGTACCTAATAAAGTGGCCGTAATACAAGTGTTTAAAAACAGATTAAAAATGTTTAAACGGGTTTTAAATGAATGAAAAAAACATTAGGAAAATATTATCATTTTTCAATCACCTTCTGTTTTTAGTTTATTTTATTTTAGGCAAGGCAAGTTATCTATATATCTATATAGCACATTTCATACACAATAATAATTAAAAGTGCTTTATTTAAACAAGAATTAAAGAAGCATAAAATACAAGTATAAGAAATAATAAAATTAATAATAAAATTAAAAACAGAAAAAGATGTGTTGAAATGAAATGAAAAATGTAGTTTCAGTTAAACGTTTTGCATGTGATTTGTTTTTGTATTTTTATGTATTTTTTTAATAATTAAGTACCAAAAAATTAAATGTTTGTAAGAAAATAATATCAAAATATTTGAAGTGCTTTACTTAATAATTAAAGAAACATAAAACACAATAAATAAAAACAACAAACAGTAAAAGTGATCGAAAACAGAATAAAAATATGTTAAAAGAGGTTTTAAAGGAATCAAAAAGAAAAGAAAAAAGTTTAGTAATTTGTTAAATATTTAGTTTTTGTATTTGATGTATTTTTAAGTTAAGTACTGATAAGCTAAACGCTGGGGTGATGCAGTGGGTAGCACGTTTGCCTCACAGCAAGAAAGTTGCTGGTTCGTGCCTCGGCTGGGTGAGTTGGCATTTCTGTGTGGAGTGTGCATGTTCTCCCCGTGTTGGCGCTGGTTTCCTCTGGGTGCTCCGGTTTCCTCCACAGTCCAAAGACATGCTCTATTGGTGAATTGGGTAGGCCAAATTGTCCGTAGTGTAAGAGTGTGCATGGATGTTTTCTAGTGATGAGGGCATCCGCTGCGTAAACATAGGCTGGATAAGTTGGCAGTTCATTGCGCTGTGGCGACTCCAAATTAATAAAGGGACTAAGCCGAAAAGAAAATGAATGAATGAAACTAAACGTTTGTAAGAAAATAATATCAAATAAAATAAATGTAAGAGTTTTTTTTACATGATTTGCTTTACTGCAGTTAACATTTAAACTTTAGAAATTGCTAATATAACCATTAAAAGATCTATGTGAGATTTAATTTGCATATTTGATTTGCATTTGCTCGTCTGATTTCAAATTAAAATCTAAATGCATTTGAAAAACATTAAAATAAATGGTTGGAATTATTTGTGTGTGTGTGTGGGGGGGGGTGTGGGGTTGTGGGGGGTTATGACAGCATATAAATATTGGTTATATTATCTCATTGTACTTTGAATAAAAGTTATAAAAGTTTACACATTTTAAAATTAAATTAAATTAAATTAAATTAAATTAAATTAAATTAAATTAAATTAAATTAAATTAAATTAAATTAAATTAAATTAAATTAAATTAAATTAAATTAAATTAAATTAAATTAAATTAAATTAGGATTATTATTTTTTTATATTTGTAGAAATTCTCCCAGTTGTTCTTTACGTTGTGTCTTTTCGTCCTCTGGTAAACAATTCTTATTTCAGGAATTTGGGATTTTTATTTTCTTTCTTGAATGTGCAATTGACGTCTGTCTTTCTCTTCCAGGCATGCCCAGTTTCATTAAGACTCCTGAAGATCAGACAGGGATTTCAGGAGGGGTGGCATCATTCGTGTGCCAGGCAGTCGGAGAACCCAAACCCCGGATCACCTGGATGAAAAAGGGCAAGAAAGTCAGCTCTCAGCGCTTTGAGGTGAAGTTTGAATGAGTGTTTGTGTGTCGTTTGTGATCAGATGTGATTTTAGCATCATCAACCTACTTCATTTACCAGAACATTCAGAGCTGGGTAGAGTAGCCCAAAAAGGTACTCAACTACAAATAAACTGATGCATAAAATAATGACACAAGTAACAGTAAACTTAATTTCATTATACATTTATTGAGAAAGAATAATAAAATGAGTAGATTACTTCTGGTCTAATTAATTAATGGGAAAATTCAGAGTTTCTGAATATATTGAGAGTTGTAACTCAGGCTTTTTATTAAAAGATCTAAAACTAGGATAAAGATAAAGCAGCAAATCACAGACCTACTGTATGATAGGTATTATTGTTACAGAACTCTCATAGAGAAATTTACCCACTTTATTCTTATTTACATACACTACCTGCCAAAGTCTTGTCGCTTATCCAAGTTTTAGGAACAGCAAGTAATAACTTGACATCTAGTTGATCATTTGGTATCAGAAGTGGCTTATATGAAAGGCAAAGGCTTCTAGATTACGCTTATTTTACCACAGTAAAATATGATCATGGCTTGATTTTTAATGATTTAATTAGGACAGTAAGGTCTGACTTTGCTCAGACAAAAGTCTTGTCACTGAACATAAATAATGTCCAGTATAGAATATGTGGTCATGCTGCAGTGGAAACAGAATGAATATTGTGTCTGACTCCATCATGAGCTTGGAGGACTGCATCCATACATCTCTGCAATGACTCAAATCACTGATTAATAAAGTCATCTGGAATGGCAAAGAAAGCGTTCTTGCAGGACTCCCAGAGTTCATCAAGATACTTTAGATTCATCTTCAATGCCTCCTCCTTCATCTTACCCCAGACATGCTCAATAATGTTCATGTCTGGTGACTGGACTGGCCAATCCTGGAGCATCTTGACCTTCTTTGCTTTCAGGAATTTTGTCAGAATTATTAGCCCCCCTGAATTATTAGCCCCCCTGTTTATTTTTTCCTCCAATTTCTGTTTAACGGAGAGCAGATTTCTTCAACACATTTCTAAACATAATAATTTTAATAACTCATTTCTAATAACTGATTTATTTTGTCTTTGCCATGATGACAGTAAATAATATTTGACTAGATATTTTTCAAGACACTTCTATACAGCTTAAAGTGACATTTAAAGGCTTAACTAGGTTAATTAGGTTAACTAGGCAGGTTAGGGTAATTAGGCAAGTTATTGTATAACGATAGTTTGTTCTGTAGACTTGGAAAAAAAATACAGCTTAAAGGGGCTAATAATTTTGACCTTAAAATTATTTTTTTTTAATTAAAAACTGCTTTTATTCTAGCCGAAATAAAACAAATAAATCTTTCTCCGGAAGAAAAAATATTATCAGACATACTGTGAAAATTTCCTTGCTCTGTTAAACATCATTTGGTAAATATTTAAAAAAGAAAAAAAAAATCAAAGGGGGGGCTAATAATTCTAACCTCAACTGTATGTGCATGAGAGTGTATGGGTGTTTCCTAGTACTGGGTTGCAGCTGGAAGGGCATCCACTGCCTAAAAAACATATGCTGGAATAGTTGGTGGTTCATTCTGCAGTGGCAACCCCAGAGAAATAATGGACTTAGCCGGAGGAAAATGAATGGATGAATGAAATTTAAGTGGATTGTACACAAAATAATTTAGTTGTACCCCAAAAAAACCCTCAAGTATTGTGTTGTTTCAGCTTATTTTAAATCAGTAGTTAAAACAAACAGCAAACATCATTTTAACTGTACAAAAAATAACCTGCTTAAGAATATAATCCATTAATGTAATGCCTTACATCCCACCACTGAGAATATTAAATCAGATGCAACAAAGATCTTGTCATTTCTCCTCTCAAGTGGCTTGAAGGCTGCTGATATTATACAGCAGCTCTCTTTGATTAAGATCATGTGTGGGGTTAGGCAGTGTTACTCTGTTCTGTTCTGTTCATATCTGAACTTACCGACACCAGTGTCACTGATATAATGGACGGAGAGCTCAAATTATGTATGTGGTGTGCATGTACTGATCCCAGGTGAAGCTGTGGTCACTGAGATGGCAGGTAGATGTATTTTTAATTAGACGGCGAGGCCTGGAAATGCTGACGACAGAAAGAGGGGAATGCGGCGCTTCATTTTTGGACTGGGAAAATTAAAGGTGCTGCGTGAGAGAGATTAAATTCTGCCTAACTTAAAGTAGCCGCTTAGTTAGACTGACCCCATTACTTCAAGCCCTCACAAAACCCGTCCTGCAAAACACACATGATTAGTTTTCTCACAGTCGAGGGAAAGTGTTGGCTCTTCTTTTGCTGAAAAAATAAATAAATAAAACGAAAATCTGTGTCAGTGGCTTTTGTAGGTTACTATAAAGGTGTTATACAGTTCGCATCACCTTAAATTACTGGTGTAAAATTATTTGAAACCAGGCTTTATCAGGGTCATTTACATTTTTTAAAGATAATAATATGTTAATTACATGGATGCATGGAGGGAGGGTTGGATGGGTGGGTGGGTGGAGGGAGGGTTATATAGATAGATAGATAGATAGATAGATAGATAGATAGATAGATAGATAGATAGATAGATAGATAGATAGATAGATAGATAGATGAATAGATGGATGGATGGATGGATAGATAGATAGATAGATAGATAGATAGATAGATAGATAGATAGATAGATAGATAGATAGATAGATAGATAGATAGATAGATAGATAGATAGATAGATAGATAGATAGATAGATAGATAGATAGATAGATAGATAGATATGCATGGATGGATGTATAAATGGATGGATGGATATATGGATGGATATATGGATGGTTAGATGGGGGGATGGATAAATGGATGATTAGATGGATGGATGCATGGATATCTGGATAGATGGATGGATTGATTGATGGATGTATGGATGTCTAATTGGATCAATGGATGGTTAGATGGGTGGATAGATGGGTATAGGAATAGATAAATGGATATATGGATGGTTGGATAGATGGATGGATGGATGGATGGATGGGTGGGGGGATGGATGGCTGTATGGATGGCTGTATGGATGGATATATGGATGGTTAGATGGATGGAGGCTGGATGGAGGGATGGATGGATGGATGAGTGGAGGGAGGGAGGTATGGATGCATGCATGGATGGTTGGATGCATGGATGGGTGGATGGATGGATGGATGGCTATATGGATGGATATATGGATGGTAAGATGGATGATGGAGGGAGGGATGGATGGATGAATGGGTGGAGGGAGGGAGGAAGGAAGGGATATATGGATGGATGGATAGATAGATAGATAGATAGATAGATAGATAGATAGATAGATAGATAGATAGATAGATAGATAGATAGATAGATAGATAGATAGATAGATAGATAGATAGATGGATGGATGACATAAATAGATGGTTAGATGGATGGATGGATGGATGGATGGATGGATGATATATAAATAGATGGTTAGATGGATGGATGGATGGATGGATGGATGGATGGTATATAAATGGATGGATGGATGGATGGATGGATGATATGTAAATAGATGGTTGGATGGATGGATGATATATAGATAGATGGTTGGATGGATGGATGTATATATGGATGGATGGATGGATGATATGTAAATAGATGGTTGGATGGATGGATGATATGTAGATAGATGGTTGGATGGATGGATGATATATAGATAGATGGTTGGATGGATGGATGATATATAGATAGATGGTTGGATGGATGGATGTATATATGGATGGATGGATGGATGATATAAAATAGATGGTTGGATGGATGGATGATGTATAAATAGATGGTTGGATGGATGGATGGATGTATGTATGGATGGATGGATGATATAAAAATAGATGGTTGGATGGATGGATGATGTATAAATAGATGGTTGGATGGATGGATGATATATAGATAGATGGATGGATGTATATATGGATGGATGGATGGATGATATAAAATAGATAATTTTAATGGTATGATTATGGTTTTACAAGAGTGTTATAAATTACAGCTTTGGTGATCAAAAAAGTCTTTCTAGGATAAAACAGCATAGTACATGTTCAGTGGTAGAGCATTACTACAAATATAATATCTATAATGTATGACATAACAAGTCTAGCATCAAGCCATCTGACATCAGGATACTCCAGAATAAACAAATAATGGCAAAACTGGTCACATTTTTATAATGCAGCCTGCTTTATGAATGCCATTGCTCTTTTTCCACCTTGGGCATGAGCACTGCTCTCTTCTGCTCTCATCTGGCCCTGCTGCTGCTGCTTATGAGTCTATCGTGGCCTCAGTTTGGCCTGGGCCGGTCAGAAGGAGAGTTTTTGGAGGAGGTCTGACGGGTCGCCCCTGATCTCATCCTTCACTGTCCTGGCACTGACACAGACTGGCACGCTTAGCGGTGGTACAGTTGGCTGTACAGGTGGCACAGGTCTGATGTGTCTGCTGTGGTCACTTTAGGATCCTGGACAGTCATCAGTCCTGCTGGTCTGCATAAGCCAGAAGCTAACTTACTAATAAACTATTTAACACTGTTCCAAACCCAACATTATCAGCCGTCATAAATATCTTTTGTTAATAATCAAATGAAATAACAATGTTAGTCATGATGGTACTTTTAATACTAGAAATTTCAACATAAAAGGTAATGTAAACATCCATTGTAAACATACATGTGGAATGTTGGAAGATAATTTGAAGAATGATGGAAATTGGTAACTTTCATTTTAAGGTAATACTATAATAATAATAATAATAATAATAATAATAATAATAATGATAATGATAATGATAATAATAATAACAATAATAATAATAATAATAATAATAATAATAATAATAATATTGATGATAATAATAATAATAATAATAATAATAATAATAATAATAATATTGATAATAATAATAATAATAATAATAATAATAATAATAATAATAATAATAATAATATTGATAATAATATTAACAATAATAATAATAATAATAATAATAATAATGATAATAATGATAATAATAATAATAATAATAATAATAATAATAATAATAATAATAATAATAATAATAATAATATGGATATTGATAATAATAATAATAATAATAATAATAATAACAATAATAATAATAATGATAATAATAATAATAATAATAATAATGATAATAATAATAATAATAATAATAATAATAATAATAATAATAATAATAATAATATGGATATTGATAATAATAATAATAATAATAATAATAATAATAATAATAATAATAATAATATTGATAATAATAATAACAATAATAATAATAATAATAATAATAATAATAATAATAATAATAATATTGATAATAATAATAACAATAATAATAATAATAATAATAATAATAATAATAATAATAATAATAATGATAATGATAATAATAATAATAATAATAATAATATGGATATTGATAATAATAATAACAACAATAATAATAATAATGATAATAATAATAATAATAATAATAATAATAATACTAATATTGATAATAATAATAATAATAATAATAATAATAATAATAATAATAATAATAATAATAATAATAATGATAATAATAATAATAATAATAATAATAATAATAATGATAATAATAATATTGATAATAATAATAATAATAATAATAATTATAATAATAATAATAATAATAATAATATTGATAATAATAATAATAATAAAAATGATAATAAAAATGATAATAATAATATTGATAATAATAATAATAATAAAAATGATAATAGTAATAGTAATAATAATAATAATAATAATAAAAATGATAATAATTACACTACATAAATTATAGTCATTACAAAATGAAATCGATCTTTTTGCTTTCTTATTTTGAGAAAATGAAATAAATGTAAATAATGATTAAATTTTTGCAAAAAAAAACAAAAAAACAGGCAAATATGGTTTGGTATTAGTAAATTTGCATTTGTGGATATGGAATTTACAAAGAAAATAAATTACATTTATAACAAAATAAGCATTTCTCTGAGTAGAGGCAGATTCATAATAACCAAAAAGAATTTCTTTAAAAGTAACAGAAACACCTTGCTGCAAATTATCATTATTAAATGAGCCAGTATGTTTCCAAAATTGTACAGCATAATTACAATCCCAAAATAAATGAAAAACAGTTTCAGTATGAAATTGACTAAATGAACATTTTACATCAATATTAAAATAAACTTTTTCAAAAATTCTTCAATAGGATGAAACTTGTTGATTAATTTAAAAGACACTTCTTTGACCTTGTTGGTGAGGAAATATTTTTGTTGCAAAGACCATATTTTTTCCCATTTCAAATCTCTAAACATATTATAACATATCATTATTATTCCAATAAGAGATTTAGGAGGGAGATGATTGCTATTTTCAAAGAGCATAGTAATTCCTGATGTATAGTATTAGTATACATTTCCATTCATTGCAATGATCTCAGTGTCTCATAATAAGGAGGTTGCACTCAGCAGCTAATAAACTGGATAAAGTTTGATTCATTAGAACATATTTTAAACAATTATTAGAATAATAATTGATTTAACAATGAAATATGATTTATATATAACTCCATTTTCACATTTTTGTGCGCTGCCAACTTAAATACCATTTCATTTCACCCTTAGTGAAATAACACACTAGTATTAATAATACTTCATGTGATTATGATAAATATAAAGAGATTAAATCTTAAATGTCTTTTATATATATATATATATATATATATATATATATATATATATATATATATATATATATATATATATATATATACAGTATATATATATGTATATATATATATATATATATATATATATATATATATATATATATATATATATATATGTATATATATATATATATATATATATATATATATATATATATATATATATATATATATATATATATATATATATATATATATATATATATATATATATATATATATATAATAAAGTATAATATAATATAATATAATATAATATAATATAATATAATATAATATAATATAATATAATATAATATAATATAATATAATGTTAAATTCAAAATTTAGTGAGCTGTTTATTAGTTCACTTTAATTAATCAGTTAATTGAATAATGTTGAATAATATTCCTATTACTCTAATTAAATGTATGCTTGTTGTTAGAACATGTTTAGCTTAGCCAATTAAGTACAAGTCAAATTGAAATCAGTAGTGTAGAATTGTTTGCTAGTTTCAGTCTATACCATCACCAGTCCTATTTGTAGATTTAATGATGGTTCTTCTGTGATAAAGTCTGGCATCATTGGCACATACAGCATGGACATGGACCAAACCATTTACTGAAACTAAGCTGCAAAAATGGTTTAGAATCCATTACAATAATGATACCACAATTATGAGCACATTATCAGCTCGTGTTCATAAAGCATCCATTCAGCAAAGAGTGAAACAAGTCAAAACATTTTCTAAAGTCTTAAAGGTACAGTCAGTTCTTTAAAATAAGTCAGAACGTGAAGTCAGAATTGTTGCTGAACAGATACACATTTCTAAACATATTAGTTTTAATAACTCATTTCTAATAACTGATTTATTTTATCTTTGCCATGATGACAGTAAATAATATTAGACTAGATATTTTTCTAGACACTTCTATACAGCTTAAAGTGACATTTAAAGGCTTAACTAGGTTAATTAGGGTAAAGTTAGTGTAATTAGGCAAGTCATTGAATAACAGTGGTTTATTCTGTAGACTATCGAAAATTAATATTGTATAAGGGGGCTAATAACATTGAATAACTAACATTTTAAACATTTTAAAAACTGCTTTTATTCTAGCCGAAATAAAACAAATAAGACTTTCTCCTGAAGAAAAAATATTGTAGGAAATACTGTGAAAAATTCCTGAATCTGTTGGATTTCTTAAATATGATTTATGAAATATTTGAAAAGGTGTTCAAATATTGAAGCCAAGCAGGGCTGCGCCCAGTCAATAACTAGAATGTATGGGAGACCACATGGGAAACGTGCATAGCACGGTGGATCTATAGCAATAATTGATCTATGTGCTATAATCTATAACACGGAGTCATGAAAGGAACATTTAACAAATAACTCATATAAACACTTTAATCATATTATTGTCTTATTCGGATTGAGCTAAATCATTAGATTACTGGTGTCCATGTAAAAGTAGTCACAAGCCCCAACACTAGAAAAAAGGAGTTCACTGATATTGAAGACAGCCTTTCCACAGGTTAATAGTAAGCTAATGTAATGTTAATAGCATAAAGTAAATCTTGCATTCATGCTAACAAACAAATGAATATAAATATGAATAAATAATATAAAATATGAACTGATGAATACTTTAAACTTATTATAAATATATAATTAGATTGTTCAATTATAGAGATTAAAACATTTTTTACAAATTATTTTGTGGCTCAAAAGTATCGGATCAGGCACTGTTTTGGTACCGAACGATACCCAACCCTAGTCCTATCGCCCCAGTATATTGAAGATGACTCTATACTGCTCAGTGAGCGCCATCTTTCGCATGTGATGTTAAACTGAGGTCTCGACTCTCTGTGGTCCTTAATAATCCCAGGATGTCCTTGAAATGAGTAGCATTCTGGACAAGTTTGCCCACTGGCCTCTGTCCATCATGGCCTCCTAACCATCCCCATATCATAATTGGCTTCATCACTCTGTCTCCACTCCAGCAATCAGCTGGTGTGTGGTGTGGCACAATATGGCTGCCGTTGTGTCATCCAGGTGGATGCTGCATGCTGGTGGTGGATGAGGAGATTCCCCTCAAAAATGTGTAAAGCACTTTGAGTGTCCAGAAGAGTGCTATATAAATGTAAGGAATTATTATTAAAAGAAAAGGAGGGCTAATAAATTTGACTTCAACTGTATCTGTAATTGTTTTTGATGTAAGACACGAACTAAACGAGCTAAATTTAAAAAGAAGCTCGATGCTATGGAGTTATGGCACAAATACAGGCTCTTATATTGTGAAATCTCATGAGCTCAAAGTGAAGTATTTCATTGCAGGCAATATTGCGTTTGTTTTGAGCATCGGTATAGACAGGATGGGCTCCAGCAGGGGAGCT
Organism: Danio aesculapii; assembly: GCF_903798145.1. NCBI lineage: Eukaryota > Metazoa > Chordata > Actinopteri > Cypriniformes > Danionidae > Danio > Danio aesculapii. The sequence continues at coordinate 4,789,851 of NC_079440.1, forward strand.
CAGGTTGATCTCAATTTGGCAGTCAAGCTAAAATCAGAGCATGTCTGACGGCTAACGCAGACATGAGGGCTCCCAGAGACGACCCTCCTCACACCGTCAACACAGCTGATTGAGCGTGAACGATACGGGCTCTGACAGCACACGCATCTCTCACTTTAACACACTCAGCACACTCTACAACAGATCATCTCACTGTGTTTTTCACACCACCGTCTTTTAAGAGTGACTGGCTTTGTTTCCATCTGGATGTAATGTATTAGGTTTGATGCCTAATGACATTTTGGCTGGTAATTGGTTGTTCTGTAATCGTTGTGATGATAGGGAAGAACACAGCAGGAATTATGGTATGACTATATTAATGAGGCAAATAAAATAAAATAAAATAAAATAAAATAAAAAATGTAAAAAAAAATAAAAATACAAAAAATATAAAAATTTTTAGTAAAAAAAACAAATAAATAAAATACAAAAATTTATAAAACATTTAAATACAAAAAAAACAAATACAAAAAAATAAATAAAAACACATTTTATAATACTATGTGTATTTGTATTCATACAATTAAAGTGGTCATTAATGCTCTCAAGTTTTAAAATAAGTAAATATTATAATAAAAATTGTCAACAAAGGTTGTGCACTGTACGGTATAATTTACTATGCTATATCTGTAATAATTTTACACAAGCCATACAGAAAGTTTTTTTATTCATTCATTCATTCATCTTACATTTATTCATTTATTTCATTATTTGTACGATTATTTATTTATAAAAGGTACTTTTCATCCATCCATCCATCCATCCATCCATCCATCCATCCATCCATCCATCCATCCATCCATCCATTCATTCATTCATTCATTCATTCATTCATTCATTCATTCACTCACTCACTCATTCATTCATTCAATTCAATTCATCCATTTCATTGTTTGTATGATTATCTATGTATAAAATGTATTTTGCACTCACTTTTCATTAATTTCATTGTTTGTATGATTATCTATTTATAAAATGTATGCATTTTTGCACCCACTTTTCATTCATTCATTCATTCATTCATTTCATTGTTTGTATGATTATCTATGTATAAAATGTCTGTATTTTTGCACCCACTTTTCATTCATTCATTCATTCATTCATTCATTCATTCATTCATTCATTCATTCATTCATTCATCTATTCATCTATCATCTATTCATACATTTTATACATAGATAATCATACAAACAATGAAATGAATGAATTTTTGCACCTACTTTTCATTCATTCATTCATTCATTCATTTCATTGTTTGTTTGATTATCTATGTATAAAATGTATGTAATCTGGACTTACTTCATTCAGTCAGCCAGTCAGTCATTTATTCATTCATTCAATCGTTCATTCATTCAGTTCATTGTTTATATGATTACCTCTATAAAATGTATGTATTTTGCTCTCAGTTTTCAATCATTCATTCACTCACCCATTCACTTCGTTGTTTGTATGATTATTATGATAAAATGGATGTATTTTTGCACTCACTTTTCATTCACTCATTCATTCACTCATTCATTCACTCATTCATTCAGTCAGTCAGTCAGTCAGTCAGTCATTCAGTCAGTCAGTCAGTCAGTCAGTCAGTCAGTCAGTCAGTCAGTCATTCATGCACATTTTTATTTAATGCATTTATTGCATTCAGCGATTCAAAAATGTGTGTATTTATTGATATATTTATTTGTGCATTTATATATTTTAAATATGCGCATACATTCATGCATTGTGCAGTTTCTTAGACTACATTCCTTACAATCAATATTTCATGGATATCAGAATGGAAGCAAACTCGGCAATGCCATATAGACACCTGTAGAGCAGGAGTCTGACTGTATATGCTGGAAGTGTCTAATATCATGCAATTGTCTGTGTGTGTTTCAGGTAATAGAGTTTGATGACGGCTCAGGCTCTGTACTGCGAATCCAGCCATTACGGACACATCGAGATGAGGCCATTTACGAGTGCACAGCTACCAACAGTGTTGGAGAAATTAACACTAGTGCTAAACTCACTGTATTAGAAGGTAAGAGCACACTTTTGTTTCACTCAATGATGATGTACAACTGCAGTCATTTTATCTCCATTCACTGCGTTCACTGTGCAGTTGGGATTCTGCAGAGAAAATCAAAGAAATCAGAGTATTTTGGTAGCTCTCGTTCTTGTTAAGTGTTGTGTTTTTGCACTCAGGTAATTGCTATTCTGAGAACATGACAAACAGGAACTGAGTAGGTGGTCTCACTAACTGGGGTAGGACGGGTCAGGCAAAATGCTTTCAACTATGAGGTTTCACATTCAGTCGCTGTTAGCTTTGGCAAATATTCACTCAGTTAATGAAGTTGCCCTGTTACCTCCATGGTAACTCAGCTGGGAAGATCTAATTAAAGTCGACACAAATCAACATTGACCTTGGTTATTTTTTTATTAAAGGGATAGTTCACCCAAAAATTAAACTTTCCTGCTAATTTGCTCACCCACAGGTCATCCAAGATGTAGATGACTTTTAGTTTTTCTTCTGTAGAACATTAAAGAAGATTTTGAGCTGGATCCGTGATCCTTGAGGATTTATATAATGGCAGTGAATGGTTACAGTTTTTTAGATTAACCAGTTAAACAACGGCATCGACTTTCGCTTCAAGATTTAAAGGGCTAGCATTGCACCAGACCCCCTTAAGTGGTTTCGTTTGAGAGTGTAGAAGCTATATTTTATGCACATATGCATCACTTTGGTATTTATCCCACTGTACAAACGTTATTTACACTTAAATACACAGTATTTTTGGTACCCGAGATGGGTATTGAACATTGGTTCATTTTCATATTTTTCATATGGTTCATATATGACACATGTACAAGTTATAGCTCAAATGAAAGCTCTTGCCGGTGCTCATACGGTTCTAGCATTCTTTTTACTGAATTATATTCTCATATCAAACGGTTGTCGAATGAATTGCGGGGTTTCCATGGCGCAGAAGTGAAAACAATACATTTATAATCAATAAGCAGCCGCAGATAGCACAGACAGCTGTCATCTCTTACCTTATGCTGTGCGCTTCAGGGCCATTTCTCCTCTGTCTTTGAGATGATGTGCATAAGTAATCCTTTTAAATGTCTGAGGTGGTCCAAACACAGTGAATTATGTTTGGTCAAATAAAAGAATAGTGAAATATGAAAAAAATGACCGGTCCCTGTGGCTTGTATAGCACCTCTCATCAGTTGGAATACAATAACTTTCCATAGATTACGGTGGAGACATTTTTTTCCGATGATTACAGACATGTGCAGGAACCACCAAAATTAATACAGCCATCTAGACCACACATAACCTAAAAGGTCCACTTTCAAATTTGAGTTTATAAAAAAATACAAAAAGCGCCATTTTTTAGGTGTTTATTATAACACAGACAGCATATACAGTTATTTTAAACACCTTCAATAAGTAAGTAAGCAAGTAAGTATAAGCAAGTAAGCAAGTAAGTAAGTAAGTAAGCAAGTATAAACAAGTAAGTAAGTAAGCAAGTAAGTATAAGCAAGTAAGCAAGTAAGTAAGTAAGTAAGCAAGTATAAGCACGTAAGCAAGTAAGTAAGTAAGCAAGCAAGTAAGTAAGTAAGCAAGTATAAGCAAGTAAGTAAGCAAGCAAGCAAGCAAGCAAGTATAAGCAAGTAAGTAAGCAAGTAAGTAAGAAAGTAAGCAAGCAAGCAAGCAAGTATAAGCAAGTAAGCAAGTAAGCAAGTAAGTAAGAAAGTAAGCAAGCAAGTAAGTAAGCAAGTATAAGCAAGTAAGTAAGCAAGCAAGCAAGCAAGCAAGTATAAGCAAGTAAGTAAGCAAGTAAGTAAGAAAGTAAGCAAGCAAGCAAGCAAGTATAAGCAAGTAAGCAAGTAAGAAAGTAAGCAAGCAAGCACGCAAGCAAGCAAGCAAGTAAGAAAGTAAGCAAGCAAGCAAGCAAGTAAGCAAGTATAAGCAAGTAAGCAAGTAAGAAAGTATGCAAGTATGCAAGCAAGCAAGCAAGCAAGAAAGCAAGTAAGTAAGTAAGTAAGTAAGTAAGTAAGTAAGTAAGTAAGTAAGTAAGTAAGACTGTTTTTTTTTTTTTTTTTTTGTCTAGTTGGTCAAATTTACTCAAATATAATGTCCCCCAAAAAGCTCAGCTGTGTTTTCAGTCTGATTGCTGGAATCTCAGGACATGCTGACTGAGGGAAACTTTCCAAGCTCCAGCCAGACCAGGCGTTTTGTTCTCGGTTGTGTGTTATTCTGCTGATGGTTATGAAGCTTATCAGTCCTCCATCTCACAGGATTGTGAAGGGAAGAAACACACACACACACACCCACACACCCACACACACACACACATGTTTACACACTCTCTGTGCCACAGGATTGGAACATGTGCAGTGTTCCGATAACTTCTTCTGTTCTCTGTAAGCCTCGCTGTGGTTCCTCTGCTCAAAGCTCGGCTGGTGTGTGCATGTGTGTTTGTGTTTAAAGATTCGAGTTCATTTCAGGGCACATTTGAGCAGATTACCTGCGCCTGCAGCTCTGATAGAGTGATCTTTCCATGCCTGGCCCTGTGACCTGTGCTAGATTACAGCACACACACACACACACACAGATCGAGGTGATATGCATTATTATGTGAGCACTGCCTACACTGCAGCTGAATTCATGTTCAAACATGAGGAATATGGAGGTGCTGATACTACATGGTGATAAATCTCAGTACAAATGGTGTTCTTAGACAAAGCCGATGTGGCTGCTTGCTTTAGTGCATGGTTACAGCTCACTGAAATTCAACATCCTCCTGTAAAGGAGCTTTTAGTCATAGCTTGGCATCACTGAGCGCAAATTAGGGGGTTTATCTTTTGTAGTTAAAAACCTAGTTGGTATTTGATAAGGAGGTAGTTAAATCATGCTTGTTTTCAGTTGACATTACTGGTCAAAGTTAACCTTAGGCTTGTGCCGGTATTCGGTAATGCGATAAATCACGGTAATGAATATGCACGATATTGTTATCGCGGGCACTTCAAAATACAGTGAAAAATAATAGATCTGAATTTATATTCTTAGAACGCGCCTTAGCTTATTTTCCATCAACCGCTTGAAGAAACACTGCGTATATGCTGCGCAGAACTGATGTGCACTCTGATGTTAACAATCCCCACATGTAGAAGCACTGTGTGCAGGCAGTGCGCGCCGCCGCTGCCACCACTCTCTAATCCTCACACGAAGAAGAAGCATGGCGGAAGGAGGAACGCTGCCGACAATTTATCGCCCTTCAAAAAAAAAGTCAGAGGTTTGGAAATATTTTGGGTTCCAAAAAAATGCAGAGGGATTGCTGATCGAAGACGGTTTCCCTTTGCACATTCACTTTGATATAATTGCTCAAGTTTACTTTTATATTGTCTATTGTTTTATTTATATTTATTTGTATTTAAATATTTGAAGTACTTTTAGTTAATTAAAAAGTTATTAAAGTTACTAAGTTGACGAAACTGAAGTTTGTGTTTTTTTACCTGTTTCTCTAGTAAAATTACAATATCATGATAATACCGTATACCGTGATAAAAGCTCAATCAACTAATCGCAGCATGAAAATGTGATACCGGCACATACCTAGTTAACCTATTAGCCAGCACTCAATTTTGGGGATTTACACCTACCTAACTTTAAACACTAACAGTTCTTGACTCCAGGAAGCTACAAACACAATTATGTATCATTGGAAAGAAGACACCTTGGGCTTTACTGTGGTAAAAGGTGAAGTTACATGTTAAAATATACATATAAAGTTAAACATTATGAATTCATGAGAAAAAATCATTTGTATTGTGTTCAATATTTGTTTTCCTTATACAAACACAGGAAAACATTAATGTAATGTCCTAGAAATATGACTTGAAAGCCAAGTGTCTCATGAGTTTATATTTCAAATTTGATTAAGACAGCATGCAAAATGAGATTTCTGTCAAATGTTTTCGTAGACTATATCGGTGTTTCCCTCACCGTCAGAAGCACTTTCTCAAGAATGATCTTCCCAAGGGAAAATATTAACAGTTGCTGAATGATTTGGTCTACATTCACAGTTTATGTATCTTTGGAAAGTTTATGTATCTTTATTGTCCATCATCTAGAGCAGTGTTTCCCAACCCTGTTCCTGAAGGCACACCAACAGTCCACATTTTCAACCTCTCCCTAATCAAACACACCTGAATCATCTTATCATAACATCAGAAGAGACTCCAAAACCTGAAGGTAATGGGTCAGATAACGGAGACATCCAAAATATGTACTGTTGGTGTGCCTCCAGGATCAGGGTTGGGAAACACTGATCTAGAGTTTGTCAATGTCAATGTCAATTTTATTTCTATAGCACTATTTAACACAACCAGAGGTTGAACAATGTGCTGCACAGTACAAATCAAAACAGATAAAAACAAATGTATATATAAAATTATAAAATTATTGCTAAAACAGACACTTTTCGCTGATAAAAGTTTTTAACCTAGATTTAAAAACAGACAGGGATGAAACAGATCTGATACAGAGGGGCAGAGCATTCCACAGCCTAGGACCAGCTACTGCGAAAGCACGGTCACCTCTGCATTTCAGCCTCGACTTAGGTATGAATAACAGTCTCTGGTTAGATGACCGAAGAGACCGACCAGGCTGATGCTCAATTAAAATGTCTGACAGATAAGAAGGTGCCAGGCCATTTAGAGATTTAAAAACCTAGAGCAGCATTTGAAAAGTGACTCGATAGTGCACAGGCAGCCAGTGCAGAGAGCGTAAAACTGGTGTAATGTGCTCATGTTTCTTGGTCCCTGTTAAAAGCCTTGCAGCAGTATTTTGAACTAATTGTAACCGGGATAAGGTTTTCTGACTAATCCCAAAGTATAATGAGTTACAATTCAATTCAATTCAATTCACCTTTATTTGTATAGCGCTTATACAATGTAGATTGTGTCAAAGCAGCTTCACATAAAAGGTCACAGTAAATAGGAACAGTGTAGTTCAGTTTATAGTGTTGAGTTCAGTGCAGTTTAGCTCAGATCAGTGTGGTTTAAAAATCACTACTGAGAGTCCAAATACTGAAGAGCAAATCCAACGATGCGCAGCTCTATAGATCCCGAAACATGCAAGCCAGTGGCGACAGCGGAGAGGGAAAAAAAACTTCACTAAAGGCGGAAGTGAAGAAAAAAAACCTTGAGAGAAACCAGGCTCAGTTGGGCACGACCATTTTAATTTCTCAGCTGGCCAAACTTTTGTGCAGAGCTGTAGTCTCAGTGGCGGAGGCTGGAAGCTGGCCTCAGCGAAGACTCGTCTGTCACTGGAGCGTCACAGGAATCAGTCTCATGTTCTCCACTCCTCCATGACCATCACAGTAGCTGCTCAGGATTCGGCCAGGTCCAGGATATAAAAATCCTTGGGATCATCTCGTCGTTGGTCTTGGATCGAATCAGTGACTCTGCATAGTCTGAGGGCCTCGGGAAGAGTATCCCCAGGTGGAAATGGAGAATAAAGAAAATAATTAGTGTAGCTGATGTTCACAGTGTATATCAACAAGATGCATAACCTGTGTGGAAGCCCCCAAGTGGTGCACTAAGTGTATGCTTTACTGAACAGATAGGTCTTTAATCTAGTTTTGAATTGGGAGAGTGTGTCTGAGCCTCGGACGTTATCAGGAAGACTATTCCAGAGTTTAGGAGCTATAAATGAGAAGGCTCGACCTCCTTTACTCGACTTTGCTATTCTAGGTACTACCAGAAGCCCTGAGTTTTGAGACCTTAAAGAGCGAGTTGGATTGTAGCGAGACAGAAGATTGGTTAGATAAACAGGAGCTAGATTATTTAAAGCTTTATATGTAAGAAGCAATATTTTAAATTCAATACGAAACTTAACAGGCAGCCAGTGTAAGGAGGATAAAATTGGGGTGATGTGATAAAATTTTCTAGACCTGGTAAGAACTCTGGCAGCTGCATTTTGTACTAGCTGAAGTTTGTCAATAGAGGATGCTGGGCAGCCAGCAAACAGTGCATTACAGTAGACAATAGTCCAATCTAGTGGTGATAAACCACTAAAAAGTAAAAAAAAAAATTGCACCGCACTAAACATTTTATTATTTCATTAACAAATATGTGAAATTTATTCTGGAGCAACACAGAAAAGTAATAGGTCAAATGCTACACATCTCCTGAGAACATGTTTTGAATTTAATGCCAATAGTATGCAAAATGAAATTTCTGGAATTATTTTTCCAAGACAATGTCTTGTGATTTTAACCCCTACTCAGTTTGAGAGAGTAATACATTTATATCTTCATGTCTGGACTATTACAACTCAATTATAGGGCTGCACCAACGAATCGATTAAATCGATAAAAATCGATTTCTAAAAGAGTTGGCAACAAATTTTATAACCGATTCGTTGTGTCGCGCGACAGGGGTCCGTTTGATTATTAAAAAAAAAAGTGAAGTTCTGAGCGTAGCGGAGAGAACACGGTCTCTCTCACGCACTAATACAGAGTTCAGCTCCTCAGGGATGAGGAGGAAGGGAGTTCAACAGCAGGGTAAATCACTACAGACTACTTTAGTTCCATTTTGAAGTGAGGACCGTAAAGTCCCTGGTGCTGGTGTTTTTACTCGTTATCCAGCTTGACAAGCATGACAAGTTAGCGTTAGCTTGTTAACCCATAAAGTGGCAACTGAAAAATTCAAACTGAGCTTTGATGCGTTGACTGGTGCTGAGTCAGAGAAAGACTTGTCATATCATCACAGTTATGCAGCGTTTTAACCACCTAATGCTTAATTTATGTTTTAGACATGTAAATACACAAAAGGACTAGTAAAATAATACATTTAGAGTTTGTAAAACACACAAGGTAGCCTATGGAAGTCTAACAATCCATTCAGATATAATTTGGTGATGTGTTTTATTCATATCAGATACACGTAGTGAAAGTAACTATAAAGTTCAATCTATTCTTGTCTAAGTTCACCAGCCACTTACTTGCTTGTATGTTGGGAGTTACTGGTGAATTTACGTGCTGAATCCTGCGTGTTCCGCTTTTTATGAATGAGGCAAATGTGCGGCCGCAAGTAAACATGGCGACGTCCATCCCATGTTATAGATCACGATCACTTACACGTTTATGTTTATTGGAATATCCGGTACTTGATGACATGATGAGCAAGCGTGTGGATATGTTGAATTAAAACAGGAAAAAATCACTTACAAGTAGTCCAAAATGCAACCGCTAGACTTCTTTTTGGCACACACATGTAAGCACATTATGCACTGTAAAAAAATACATAATAAAAAGTCATGACAAATTTTTAGGTTATTTAAACTTAATTTAGACAGCAAATTTTAAAATTAAACTAATTTTAACTTAATTTTTTTAAGTCAGCTTAATTGATGCAAGTTAAAGTTAAGTGAAGTTTAATTATACACCAATTTCGAGAGGATCACGTGCTTATGATTGCTTGCAGCCGGTCCCGCATTATTCAATTTGTGATTCACCAATCAGGCGACTCCTAAGCCCCTATTAATACCCTAAGTTCCATATCACAGCCATCTTCATTTTGAAGAGTCCCCCCTTCCACCTCTACTCCTCCTCCTTTCCTAGATGGGTGGCACGGTGGCCCAGTGGTTAGCACTGTTGCCTCACAGTAAGAACGTCACTGGTTCTAGTCTTTAACAAGGCAGCAGATGTTTCTGTGCGAAGTTTACACGTTCTCCCTGTGCTCACGTGGGTTTTTCCAGGGTTCCCCGGTTTCCTCCCACCGTCAAAAAACATGTAACTTAAGTTAATTGACTAATCCAAATCAGCACCTAGTAACTACAGCAGGGGAGTTTTCGAGATCTACCTGAGCTCAAACTCCCCTCTCGCCTTGCAAACGGGAGGGAGCCCCGGGCTTGAGGATCTTATGAGCTCAGGGCTCTCTCCCGGGACAGCATGCCAAACAAGCTTTATAACCAATCATCAGCTAAGTGTGAACTCTTGAAGTTCAGAAAATCGAAAAGTGCTAAAAATAGTTTTGATGCTGTTATAGCTTGAGACAAAAGGAAATGTCCGTAATCTAGTCATTGTTTATGCAATGAAGAATATGTAGATAGATTGTTATGTAGCACCCTCTTCCTATTTTATGGGAAGGGTCTGGATTCTTATTAATTAGATCACTCTAAATTGTTTTCTAAATTGTATTTTAACCCCCCTCCAAAAAACCCATAACATGATACCAATTAATATAAATAATAATTAGCTAAGTGACTTAAAAAAATGTATGTATGCAACATCTTCTTTTACAGCGTGTGCTGGTTGCCAGTATGTTTTAGAACAGAGTTAAAATTGTATAAATTGTTTCATATTAATGTGAATTTGTGACTGTTAACATATCTGCTTAACAAGTCAGAAATTATTAAAGGTTTATAGACCAAATTGTGGAGTAGTTTACATTTTTCTATTAGGATAGAGTGCTTGTTAAAGGGGACACTAAAACTTCACATTTTAATATTTGTTTGAGCTTGTTTTTCCTTTTAAGTTTTCTGTATTGTGTGTTGTTTTGTTCCTTTAAACATAATAGACTTTTTTAAATTCAATTTGTATACAGCACAGTTATCAACAACTGTTGTATTATGCTATATCTTACTCTTACAATAGATTTGGATTCATCCAAGGTCAAAAAACGTTTTAAGGGGATAGTACCAAAAATTTAAATTTCTCACAATTTTTTCACCCTCACCCTCCCTCCATCCATCCATCCATCCATCCATCCATCCATCCATCCATTAATCCATTGTTCTTTCTGTGGTTCCATTCATTCATCCATTTATCCATCTTTCAATCTATAGTTCCATCCATCCATCCATCCATCCATCCATCCATACATACATACATACATACATACATACATCGATTGTTCTTTCTGTTCTATTCATCCATCCATTGTTTTATCTGTTGTTCCACCCATCAATCCATCCATACACCAATTGTTCCTTCTGTTGTTCCATCCATCCATCCATTTATCCATCTTTCAATCTATCAGTTCCATCCATCAATATTTAAATAAGTAAGTACTATATCTGCCTGCTAATCTGGGGAAGGAGGAAAATTGTGGGTTTATATAAAGGCAAGTGTGTTTGAAAGTGGGCCATGATCGCACATGCTTTGGCCCAAAGTGCCATTAAATGTGAGCCACAGATCAGCAGGTGGGCTGAACCTGTGCAGGAATCAGGTTTGTAGGTTAGGCGATGCGTCTGTGATCTCATTATATTCGGAGCATCATTTTTCAGCCGTCCTTTTGTTTACATCCACAGACTCTCTCTTTTGGCTGGTTATCACTGAAGTGCTTTCTCAACTCTGAGCACTGTGTATTGACAATTAGACACCAAAACACATGGAACTAATCAAGCGTGAAGATAAAGCACAACATGACAAAAAGAATAAATCAGCACTAATTGCGTTGCTTATGCTGAGGGTTTATTCATTTATGTTTGACTGTTTCGTAAAGCTGTATAATCAAGACTTTTCTTCTTTGAGCCTCTTCTGTTCGTGTCTACTATTATGCTAATTCTTTAGCTTACAATGGATTTGTATTCATCCAAGGTCGAAAAACATGTTAAAGGGATACTTCCAAAAATGTTTATTCACCCTCAAGTGTTTTCAATCCTCTGTGATTCTCTTTTCTTCTGTTGAGCACAAAAATACATTATTTTGAAGAATTTAGGAAAAACAAGTGCTATGGAAGTCAATGGTAACAGGTTTTCAGCATTTTTCAAAATATCTTCTTTTGTGTTTAACAGAATGTTCAGTTTTGGGTGAATTATGCCTTTAAATGTTCTCTTAATATGCAATACAGCAATGTCTGTTTTCTAACAGTGCCTAAAATGATTGGTTCAAAGATTCTGTCTCTCTACCCTGATTGGTCAGATAGCTGGCTCGGCTCTGCTCTGCTCTAATTGGTCGAATAGCTGTACTCTGTTCTGATTAGTGAAATGGCTCTGCTCTGATTGGTCAAATAGCTCTGACTTGATTGATCAAATAGCTGTACTCTGCTCTGATTAGTCAAATATTTCTGCTATGCTCTGATTGGTCAAATATCTCTTCTCTGATTGGTCAAATAGCTCTACTCTGCTTTGATTAGTCAAATATCTCCACTCTGATTGGTCAAATAGCTCTACTCTGCTTTGATTAGTCAAATATCTCCACTCTGATTGGTCAAATAGCTCTACTCTGCTTTGATTAGTCAAATATCTCCACTCTGATTGGTCAAATAGCTCTACTCTGCTTTGATTAGTCAAATATCTCCACTCTGATTGGTCAAATAGCTCTACTCTGCTTTGATTAGTCAAATATCTCCACTCTGATTGGTCAAATAGCTCTACTCTGCTTTGATTAGTCAAATATCTCCACTCTGATTGGTCAAATAGCTCTACTCTGCTTTGATTAGTCAAATATCTCCACTCTGATTGGTCAAATAGCTCTACTCTGCTTTGATTAGTCAAATATCTCCACTCTGATTGGTCAAATAGCTCTACTCTGCTTTGATTAGTCAAATATCTCCACTCTGATTGGTCAAATAGCTCTACTCTGCTTTGATTAGTCAAATATCTCCACTCTGATTGGTCAAATAGCTCTACTCTGCTTTGATTAGTCAAATATCTCCACTCTGATTGGTCAAATAGCTCTACTCTGCTTTGATTAGTCAAATATCTCCACTCTGATTGGTCAAATAGCTCTACTCTGCTTTGATTAGTCAAATATCTCCACTCTGATTGGTCAAATAGCTCTACTCTGCTTTGATTAGTCAAATATCTCCACTCTGATTGGTCAAATAGCTCTACTCTGCTTTGATTAGTCAAATATCTCCACTCTGATTGGTCAAATAGCTCTACTCTGCTTTGATTAGTCAAATCTCTCCACTCTGATTGGTCAAATAGCTCTACTCTGCTTTGATTAGTCAAATATCTCCACTCTGATTGGTCAAATAGCTCTACTCTGCTTTGATTAGTCAAATATCTCCACTCTGATTGGTCAAATAGCTGTACTCTGCTCTGATTAGTCAAATATTTCTGCTATGCTCTGATTGGTCAAATATCTCTTCTCTGATTGGTCAAATAGCTCTACTTTGCTTTAATTTGTCAAATATCTTTGTTATGCTCGGATTAGTTAGATGGGTATCCTCTGCTTTAATTATTCAAGGAGCTCTGCTCTGATTGGTCAAATAGCTCTGCTCTGATTAGTCAAATATTTCTGATATTCTTGCATTGCTTAGATGGCTATACTCTTCTCTGATTGGTCTGCCACTTACCACAATGGTCATTACTATATCTAAACTCTGCTCCGGTTGGTCAAATTGCTCTACTCTGTGTTGATTGGTCAAATAGCTCGTCTCTGCTCTGATTGGTTGAATAGCTCTGATCTGCTCTGCTCTGATTGGTTAAACAGCTTTGTTCTTCTCTAGTTGGTCAAATAGCTCTGATTTGCTCTGATTGGTCAAATAGCTCTGCTCTGTTTGGTCAAATATCTCTGCTCTGATTTGTCAAACAGCTCTACTCTGCTCTGATTGGTCAAATATCTCTGCTCTGATTGGTCAAATAGCTCTACTTTGGTCTGATTAGTCAAATATCTCTGCTCTGATTAGTCAAAAAGCTCTACTCTGTTCTGACTGGTCAAATAGCTCTGCTCTGATCTGATTGGTCAAATATCTTAGCTCTGATTGCTCAAATAGCTCTGCTCTGATTGGTCAAATATCTCTGCTCTGATTAGTCAAATAGCTCTGCTCTGATTGGTCAAATAGCTCTGCTCTGCTCTGATTATTCAAATATCTGTGCTCTGATTAGTCAAATAGCTCTGCTCTGCTCTGATTGGTCAAATAGCTCTGCTCTGATTGGTCAAATAGCTCTACTCTGCTCTGATTAGTCAAATATCTGTGCTCTGATTAGTCAAATAGCTCTGCTCTGCTCTGCTCTGATTGGTCAAAAATCTCTGCTCTGATTGGTCAAACAGCTCTAATCTGCTCTAATTAGTCAAATATTTCTTCTCTGCTCTGATTGGTCAGTAGCTCTACTCTGCTCTAATTAGTCAAATATCTCTGCTATGCTCGGATTGGTTAAATGGCTATACTCTGCTCTGATTGGTCTATCTCTTACAAATGATATTTATTGAATGCAAATTTCAGCTCCAGAAAGGAGCACTTGTAAACACAATATATGAATATTAGCAATAGCAGTACCATTCTTCACGTCTTTCCTTTGAACTTTTCTACTCACAAACAGCTACATTACATAATACAGGAAAAACACATAATAAGCACACATTTAATCTTTTCTCCCTCAAATGAATCTCAATGCAATGATCAGCATCTTAAATTTAACCAACAATCAATAAATCACTGTATTCTTCATCATTTAGCCAATAATAAGTCCTCTTGGTGACTTTTCCCCCCAGATTGACAGGAAGTGTCAACTGCAGCGCTGCAATGTATAAGTGACATAAATGTAAAACCTGCACTCAGATGTTCACCCTGACAGGAAGCCAATATACAGCATAGCTTTCTGTGCATGCAAATAGATGGGATGATTCAGACAGGTAATTTTATCCCATAGACATTTTGCAAATGTATTTTTCCCACTAAAGTCATTTCTTATCGGCAAACATGCTCCGCAGACAGACTCCATATGTTTATTTCTCCTCGCCGCTTGCCCGCTTGCGTCTTGAAGCTGTTAGAAAGGCTTTTCCAAAGATCAGCTAATGCGTATAACAGGGCAGTGGGCAGAAATTACTACATGCCATTTCCATTTTGGCGTTTCACCCACACAGAGTTGCTGATCCATGACATAGGTTTAGTTTCCAGTGGCTGGCAGAGTCCCAGTCCCCCACTGAGCTGAGTTAGACTTTAGCAAAATATCAATTACTCAGCTCTCCGTCAGTCGTGTTCTGCAGCAGCGTAAACACACACACATACCTCCTTCCTCAGCATCACACCAGGCTGTCTGCCATATACACCTGCAGGAGACATTTAACACCACCAGCAGCTACATTCGACAGCACATCACTGCATATATGTGTGTGTGTGTGAGCTTGTGTTTAACTTGCAGCATAAAGACCAAATATATCTTCACATCTTTCTGTCTATAGTTTCATCCAGCCATCCATAGATTGTTCTATCTGTTGTTCCATTTATCTATCCATTTACCCATCTTTTAACCTATAGTTCCATCCATCCATCAATTATTCTACAGTTTTATTGTTCTATTTGCTGAACCAATCATCTATTGATCATACCTTGTTCTGTCCATTTTTATCCATCCATCTATTGTTGCATCCATTCATCCCCCAATTCATCTGCCATTCTATTCATTTTTGCATTCATCCATTGATTGTGTTATTCTATCCATCCATCCATCCCTCTCTCAGTCTACAGTTCCATCCATCCATCCATCCATCCATCCATCCATCCATCCATCCATCCATCCATCCATCCCTTTCTCAGTATATAGTTCCATCCATCTATCCCTCTCTCAGTCTATAGATTCATGCATTCATCAATCCATCCATCCATCTTTCAGTCTATAGTTCCATCCATCTATCCATCCATCCATCCCTCTCTCAGTCTATAGTTCATCCATCCACCCCTCTCTCAGTCTAAAGTTCCATCCATCCATCCATCCATCCATCCATCCATCCATCCATCCATCCATCCATTCATCCCTCTCTCAGTATATAGTTCCATCCATCCATCTATCCATCCCTCTCTCAGTCTGCAGATTCATCCCTTTATCAATCCATCCATCCATCTTTCAGTCTATAGTTCCATCAATCCATCTGTCCATCCATCCATCCATCTTTCAGTCAATATTTCCATCCATCCATATTTCAGTCTATAGTTCCATCCATCCATTCATCCATCCATCCATCCATCCATCCATCCATCCATCCATCCATTTCTCTTTCAGTCTATAGTTCCATCCATCCATCCATCTCTCTTTCAGTCTGTAGAGCCATCCATCCATCCATTGATCTGTTCTTCAATCTATCCATCCATCCATCTATCCATCTTTCTTTCAGTCTATAGTTCCATCCATCCATCCATCCATCCATCTCTCTTTCAGTCTATAGTTCCATCCATCCATCCATCCATCTATCCATCTTTCTTTCAGTCTATAGTTCCATCCATCCATCCATCCATCCATTTCTTTTTCATTCTATAGTTCCATCCATCCATCTATCCATCCATCTCTCTTTCAGTCTATAGTTCCATCCATCCATCCATCCATCCATCCATCCATCCTTCCATCCATTAATCCTTTTTCAGTCTACAGTTCCATCCATCCATCCATCCATCAATCCATCATTCTATTGTTTTATCTGTCGTTCAGTCCATCTGTCCATCCATCCATCATTCTATTGTTCTAACTATCTTTCTATCAATTTGTCTATCCATCTGTCTGTTTTTGTGCATTTATATCTATGTGCATATCCATCCATTCATCCATCCATTCATCCATCCATCCATCCATCCATCCATCCATCTGTGCATCACTA
This sequence comes from Danio aesculapii, assembly GCF_903798145.1. Classification (NCBI taxonomy): domain Eukaryota; kingdom Metazoa; phylum Chordata; class Actinopteri; order Cypriniformes; family Danionidae; genus Danio; species Danio aesculapii. The sequence continues at coordinate 4,806,428 of NC_079440.1, forward strand.
TTTCTCTTTCTACTCATCTATTCATGACAAATTAGTTTTATATATGTGATGTTTATATGTGTGTTTATCTTAATTATGTGACATTATATGTAGCAATATGCAGAAGCAAAAATTTATCTTACCTATATTTATTTTTTAAAAAGACTACAGTTGGAGCAAATTATTCCCTCCATCTTTTAGAAAACAGCCAGGAAACCCGTTCCAAATATGTCATGAATATCTCATGCATCACCAGCCCTAGAGTGCATCTGCTCGCTGGTTAAAGTTAAAACCCACCATTTGCACATATGGCAGATATGCGAAATCACTGTTGTTTTATCCACAATAGAGAGCAATTATAAGCCCGGTGCAGCACAGAAATAAAGAGGCATATGGGAAGAACAGACTGAAGGAGCACCTGATGCTACTTGGAGGAAAAGAGAAGCTGACTGATGTCTATGATCAGAATGAGCCGCGCGATGAAATATGAATGATGAAGCTCTGTTTGAGGACGGCTTTTTCAATAGGAGTCTTAATCACATGCTCACATGCATAAACACGCATGCACAAGCTGCTGTTGCTCTTAGTGAAGAATATGCATTAATGATAAGCATTACATTTAAATGAGCACAGCTAAATACAGCCCTTCATATATCTTGTGGTCTGCTTCAGATGTTCTCTTTCCAGCTGCTTACATCCCTTGGTGGCAGCACGGCGAAGTGAAGTATCTGCTTCAGGGTATTTTTGTGCATATAGATAGACTGTCATGAGTAGTATATTCAAATACTGGTACAATTCAAAGGCAGTTAAAGACACTTCACACACTGAAAACAAAACATACTTTGAACCAACAACAAAAAGTGGCTGTAATTTAATAAAGCAAAACAAATAAAAAATCAAGTATAATTTAGCTTTGGTTCAAACCTTAAAGTTGTATTTAATCTAAATCAACAATATGTATCATTGTCAATAACAAACATACATTCAGACAAACTACAAATGTTGATAATTACTCAAAAAAGGACTTTTGCTGCTTGTTCAAATTGCTTATTTAAAATGAGTTGAAACATTTGGGACAATTCAATTCAATTCAATTCACCTTTATTTGTATAGCGCTTATACAATGTAGATTGTGTCAAAGCAGCTTCACATAAAAGGTCATAGGAACAGTGTAGTTCAGTTTGTAGTGTTTAAGTTCAATTCAGCTCAGTTCAGTGTGGTTAATAATCACTACTGAGAGTCCAAATATTGAAGGGCAAATCCAACGATGCGCAGCTCTACAGATCCCGAACCATGCAAGCCAGTGGCGACAGCGGAGAGGGAAAAAAAAACTTCACTAATGGCGAAAGTGAAGAAAAAAACCTTGAGAGAAACCAGGCTCAGTTGGGCATGACCATTTTAATTTCTCCGCTGGCCAAACGTCTTGTGCAGAGCTGCAGTCTCAGCAGCGGAGGCTTGAAGCTGGCCTCAGCGAAGGCTTGTCTGTCTCTGGAGCGTCACAGGAATCAGTCTCATGTTCTCCACTCTTCCATGACCACCACAGTAGCTGCTCAGGATACGGCCTGGTCCAGGATATGGAAACCTTGGGATCATCTCGTCGTTGGTCTTGGATCGAATCAGTGACTCTGCATAGTCTGAGGGCCTCGGAAAGAGTATCCCCAGGTGGAAATGGAGAATAAAGAGAATAATTAGCGTAGCTGCTGTTCATAGTGTACATAAACAAGATGCAGAACCTGTGTGGAAGCCAGCTAAGTGGTGCACTGAGTGTATGCTTTACTGAACAGATAGATCTTTAATCTAGTTTTGAATTGGGAGAGTGTGTCTGAGCCTCGGACGTTATCAGGAAGGCTATTCCAGAGTTTAGGTTGACCATACAATGAAAGAAAATGGGGCGGCAAAGTGGTGCAGTGGTTAGCACTGTCGCCTCTCAGCAAGAATGTCGCTGTTTTGAATCCCAGCTGGGTTAGTTGACATTTCTGTGTGGAGTTTGGATGTTCTCCTCATGTTGGCGTGGTTTTCCGCAAGAATTTTGGTTTTCCCCACAGTCCAAACACTTGTGTTATACTGTAGGTGAATTGAGTAAACTAAATAAACCGTATTGTATGTGGGTGAACGGGTGTGTACGCGTATTTCCCAATACTGGTTTGCAGCTGGACTTGAAGTCAGTAAAACCTGAAATAAGTCAAGTACAGTCTCATAAGTCATATATTTTCACTGTTGTGCTTAGTTTAAAAGAGAATTGTTTGACGCAGATTTAGATGTGATGCTTCTGAGAAAGGCTGAAGAATCAGGCACAGCTCTTCATTCAAATCAAACTCTAAAGCGCAAACTCTCTCTTTTCAATAATATATAATATATGTGTATAAAAGGAGAGAAAAAAAGCTGAATCTCCGAGCTTTGTCACACATTTCCTCTGTATATTTAGTCCTACATCAAGTGAATTGAGAAGTTGTATCACCTCCAGTGTCAATTATTCAAAAGCCGGTCTCAGATCAATTTAAGGTGGAGAAGAGAGAATGGAAATGCTTAGAGGAAAAGATTTCAAACATTCTACATTTCTGCGCCTCTCATCTGGATCAAACAACATCCAGACTAACGCAGAGAGATTACAGAGACTCAGAAGACACAAGACTCGACGCGGCGCTTTAATGAGAACGCAATGAAGGTTAGCCTGACATTCTGAACTTCAAAGAAAGCAAACAAATAAACAGCTGCATTTATGAGGCGGAACAGCTTGAGTTACATGACTGTACCATGGTAAAACATGGATATCGCTTTTTTTTTTTTTACTTCACACTTATACAGTAGAGATTTAAAATGGGGACAGAAGATGTGATGGAGAAAGAGATGTAGAAATCGTTTGAAGGTTAATAGTCTTGTGTAAGATTAACATATTTATGATTAATCATTACGCTTCCAAATGGATTTCCTTATGAAAGGCCCTAAATTAAATCCACGATGTTGAGCCATAAATTCTAGTTAAAATCGTATTGCTTGCGAACATGTCACGCTTCTAATGGTTACTAATTTAATGTGTCTTGTTAATCTGGGAGACTTCTGACAGACGTTAATGACCGTGAATTGATTCAGTTATAGGTGTGTGTGTGTATGTGTGTGTGTGGTTTGGGGATGTGGTGGATTGGTGAATTTCCTGGTCTTTTTTTAGGTTTGAAGCCATCAGAGCGTTTGACCCCAAAAGGTCATTTCAGTCGTATTTGAATCGGTCAGTGATTTGAAATGCTCAAAGTGTTGTACATGATCATACTCTGTGAATGAAAAAGGAGCTTTAGTTCTGTATTATTTCCCTGAGGATGAGTGAGGTATGAGCTCATATCACAGAACTGTCTCGCGCTCAAAGCAACGGTGTCACTGAACGCTGAAAGAGATCCTTCAGAATATTCCAGACTGTTGAAAACACATTTATACTGTAACACGTACTTTTTCATGTGTGTTCAGACCCTCAGGCCTGAGATGTACGGTCTGCATGACAACATGGACTGGTCACGTTTAATATCATACATGTTTTGTTTTTTTTTTGTTTTTTTTTTTTAGATCGTGTTTTTTTTTTTTTTTCTTTAATTTTTTTTTTTTTTTTTTTGTCAATTTTTGTTTTGTTTTTGTTTATTTTTTTTTGGGGGGGGGGGGCTTTTTTATTGGATTTTGTTTTTTTTTTTGTTAGTTTTTTGTTTGTTTTGGTTTGTTTGTTTTGGTTTTTCATTTCTTGTTTGTTTTTATGTTGTTGTTTTTTTCCTTTTTTTCTTTTGTTGTTTTTTGTTTTGTGTTTTGTTTATTTTTGTTCGTTTCTTGTTGCGTTTTTTTGTCAGTTTTTGTTTTGTTTTTGTATATTTGTCATTTTTTATTTTTGCGTTTGTTTTTTATGTTGTGTTTTTTCTTTAGTATTTTGTGTTTTTGTTTTATTTAGTTTTTTTAATTTTTGTTTTGTTTTGTCATGTTTTGTCTTTTATTCATTTTTTTGTTTGTTTTATTATGCATTTTTTCCCTTTGTTTTTTTTTTGTTTGTTTGGTCACGTTTTGTTTTATTAGTTTTTTGTTCGTTTTTTGTTGTTTATTTTGTTTAGTAATTTTTTTTTCACTTTTTTTGTTAGTTTTTTATGTCACGTTTTTTCGTTGTTTGTTTTTTTGTCAAATTTAGTGTTTTTGTTTATTGTTTTTGTTTTTTTGTTTTGTAATTTTTTTCGTGTTTTGTTTTTTGTTAATATTGTTTTTGTTTTGTTTTGTGTTTTTTAATTGATTTATTTATTTTTGTCTTTAATTATTTTTGAGTTTTTGTTTTTGCTTGTTTTTGTTTAGTCTTTCGTTTTGTGTTTTTTTCATTTGTTTGTTTTCATTTCTTTTTGTTTAGTTTTGTTGTTTTATTTTGTTGTTGTTTGTTGTTTTGTTTTTTATTTGTTTTGTGTTTTGTTTTGTGTTTTGTTTTGTCACTTTTTGTTTGTTTGCTTTGTTGTTTTTTGTTTTGTTTTATATTGTTTTGCTTTGTTGCTGGCATATTTTGTTATTTTAATTAGTCTAGTTAGTAAATTAATTAATCTATTTATTATTTACTTTATTATTTATTATTATTATTATTAGTTAGTTAGTTAGTTACTTAGTTAGTTACTTAGTTACTTAGTTTCTTTATTAATCCAGGGTTGTCACAGTGGAATGAACCACCAACTTATCCATCACATGTTTTTGCAACCCATCACTGGGAAACATCCATACACACTCAATCACACTATACAGTTCACCCAATTCACTTATACCACATGTGTTTGGACTTGTGGGGGAAACCGGAGCACCCGGAGGAAACCCATGCCAACACGGGGAGAACATGCAAACTCCACAGAAATGCCAACTTACTCAGCCGAGGCTCCAACCAGCGATCTGCTTGCTGTGAGGCGACAGCGCTACCCACCGCATCACCATTATTATTATTATTATTATTATTATTACTATTATTAATATAATAATAATAATAATTATTATTATTGGGCTGTTTCATTGACATTAAATACATTGTACCAAATCCTTAAGCAACACAAATGTTTTTGATTCTTTCAATTCAATTCAATTTGAAGCCTTCAGTTCAATTTATTCTGGATGATTTTCAATTCTTTCTTTATTATCTGTATAATTATTATTATTTTTTTTTTGTCATTTTAATTTCAAATGTCTATTTAAGTTCTAAACAAAAATAAGACACCTGTTTTTTCTGAACATTTACCATTTCATTCATTGTAATCCTTGAAATCATTATTTTCTGTAATAAACAATAACACTGTAAGTTTATTTGATACTGTTTTAATGTGCATGTAATTAATTTAAACCAACAGCTAACTATAAATTAGTAATACATTTGTATAAAACACATTTTAAATATATTTCTTGAGTATATTTTGACTTCGGAGTTACAAGTTCTGTACAGTATTTATGAGATTTGCGACCCACATGTTGTCATTTTGACCTCCGCTTTGCGTTCTGCTCTGATTATTTCCTCTACAGTAAATGTTTAAGCTAAAGGTGAAAGCAGGAGTATTTACAAACCCTGCGTGACCTGATCTCAGTCTTTGCTATCTTTTATTCTGGGTCATTCTGCATGGCTGGACGGTATTGTTGTGATCATCCTTTGCTCGTCTACAACCCTTGTTTCAGTCCTTTGAGCAAACAAACAGGGGCAGAAAAAAAAGCAGAAATGGAAGTTCAAAGACACAGAGAAATGAAAGGAGCACAAGAGCGAGGGGGCTTGGGTTCATTCTCTGCTAGCTTTAGCGACACAGTGGTGTGTGAAGAAACCACAACAGGACTAGTAATTTGCCCTGCTGGGGTGGAATCGCTCTGGCAGAGAAGCACTTTATTACAGAGGCAGTTAACCATGCATTCGGTCAATTGTTAAACTGTATAACTGAGACGAAATAGACTAGAAATGGACCATGACCTGGCTGCTTGAGCGCTAAACTAACTAGCTCATTACCTGCGGTGCAATATAAACAGCGGAGAGGCAGACATCTTAAATCAATTACTGTAGTGAAAGCGCATTTCCAAGTCTTTAGCTCTGCTTGGTGAATGCTAAACAAATCTGTTAAAAAGCTCTTAAGATTTACATTGCTTTGGTATTCATAACATTTCAGAACTTTAGGATTTAGTGGTGATTCATATAAATTGGTACGATCTCATTTCTACATGCATCATGATTGTGCATCCTCCATTCATAATGCATGATTAAGCATATATACTGTATATATATATAAAACAATTATAATTCATAATTAACACTTGACGTTGGGACTAAATATACAGAAAGAAGTGTAAAGATGTATACATTTATTGTAGATTCATAAATATATATCCTCTGTATAAATACAGAGGAAATAAATAAAAATAAACAATCAAACAAATAATAAATAAATAAAATAAAATACATTATATAATGCTCTTTTGTTTTCCACACAGGGAGGTTTTAATATTGTTACACTAGTTTTTTTGTTAATAAATAAATAAATAAATAAATAAATAAATAAATAAATAAATAAATAAATAAATAAATCATACAATGCTGTTTTATTTTTCTCACAGGGATGTTTATTTTTATTTATTTATTTATTTATTTATTTATTTATTTATTTATTTATTTATTTATTTATTCTTTATTACTTTATTTATTTTTTTATTTATTTTTTATTTATTCCTTTATTAATTAATTAATTTATTTATTTATTTATTTATTTATTTATTCTTTTATTTATTTATTCTTTTATTTTTTATTTATTCCTTTATTTATTTATTTATTTATTTATTTATTCTTTTATTTATTTATTCTTTTATTTTTTCTTTATTCCTTTATTCCTTTATTTATTTATTTATTTATTTATTTATTTATTTATTCTTTTATTTTTTCTTTATTCCTTTATTTATTTATTTATTCTTTTATTCTTTTATTTATTTATTATTTATTTTTTCTTTATTCCTTTATTTATTTATTTAATTATTTATTTATTTATTTATTTATTTATTTATTTATTTATTTATTTATTTATTTATTTATTTATTTATTCTTTTATTTATTTATTATTATTTTTTTCTTTATTCCTTTATTCCTTTATTTATTTATTGATTGATTTATTGATTGATTTATTTATTCTTTTATTTTTTCTTTATTCCTTTATTTATTTATTTATTTATTTATTTATTTATTTATTTATTCTTTTATTTATTTATTCCTTTATTTATTTATATATTTATTTATTGAACTTTATATTTAGTCCCAAATTCAAGTGAATTTACTTAATTTTGCCCCTCATGAGGGGACAGTAATTTAATAGTAATTATTTTTTTTTCAATTATTTTGCCGTTTAGCAGCTAGATTTTTTTTTTTTACATTTTTTTTAATTAAAAAGCAAAATCATTATCCTATCTATTTTAAAAGTTGAATTTAATATTCATTTATGCCTTATTCTGCATTTGCATCAGTTACTGATCATATAAAGATCTGTAAATCACTAAATTATACGCATCAACAGTCCAATTGTTTGTTTTTTGAGTCTTGTCATAAAAGATCAAAATTCATTAAATCATCCATTCATTCATTTATTCATTCATTCAATTAATCATTTTCTTTCGTCTTAATCCCTGATTATCAGGGGTCGCCACAACAGAAAGAACCAGCAGAACAAGATTATTCTTGTTATATATCGGTTGTGTGAATGTGCTGTTGTATATGAAATGCCCATAGTTGGTGCAGATCTGCTTGAAAGTACACAAAGACAGGTGCTGGAGAGGTCAAAGGTCAGACCTCCATCCTGGCGGCTCACTGGCGCCTCAATAAACAGAGGATCTTTTCTGGCACACACAATTAGACGGGCCATGCACAACAGTTTAAATGCCATCTTATATTACGGTCATTAACACATCTTAAAGGCATGTGGCTTTCTGTGACTAAGAAACATACTACTACCTCAAAACACTTATTATTTAATAATAATGATGATATTACTGGTAATAATAATAATAATAATAATAGGTAATAGTGATAATAATAATTATTTTTAATATTGTTATTTTTATTATTATACTTAATTATATATATTTGAAGAGTTCAGATGCAAAAGCCGCTAAACGTCAAAAATGAGCTAATGACATTAAGTGAATGTTTTAGTCACGTAGTATCAACAAATAGATTTGCTTCTAATCATGCAAATCCCAGCGTCAGCACATTCAGAAATTTGTTGGCAAAAGCCGCTAAACGGCACTTGCCTTTGACAGAAAAAGCTGCTATATCTTGAGAACCAATCAGAAGGCAGGAATCGAATCATTTGTTTTCAATGTAGCAGCGCTCTGATACGGCGACTTTTATGAGGAGACAGTTTCATTCCGCTTTCAATTGAGATTTTATCAGATGGAGTTTGATGAACTGGATGAGCCTGTCCGATTGTCAGTGAATGGCAAATGAAAACGTCCCTTACCTCAAAACTCAGAAAACACACTGTACAGTCAGAAGTGCAGCATGCATTCCCAATGTTTTTTGCACAACTACGCTACTTTGAATGAGTCCAATTTGCTTTAAAGTAAACGGCAACTGCGTTTCACGAAAGACAGAGTTATGATGAGGAAAAACAAGAGACCAAGACTAATTTAAGCTAATTAAATTATTATTTATTATTATTTATTATTATTATTATTATTATTATTATTATTATTATTATTTAAGATAAATATAATGTATAAAACTATACATTATTTATATAACTTCCTAATACCCATACATCTGATAAGATTTAAAAAATTAATGGACAGTGGACAGATATTGATGTTTCACAATGTTTTACACTACATTATTCAACCCAGGCTCATTCTGAAAACATAGTCCCGAGGACGTTTCTGGAGACCGCGAATTATGTAGCCGGAGGTACGTATGGCTGCATTTCATTTTTTAAGCGAACGCTATGGGGCGGTATGACACCGTTCCTTTTAGCGCTCGCCAGCTGACCGCTTACCTTCGTGTGGAGGGCTTTCCCGCCGCAACCAGTTTGTACGTCCCTGGTTTATCACAGTGGAATGAACCGCCACTTACTTTCCAGATGTATTTTAAATTTCAGGTGGTTTGTGTATATATTTTATATTAAGTAAAATAATTTCTAATTGCATCTGTAGTGATTTTCAACTAAATACACTGTCTTGTCCCAACAGGTGGATTTAGAGGTTTTTGCATAAAAAACACAAGTGGATTTAGCTGGTTTTGATGCAAAATAAAATATACCTTGTTAAAAAAAACAAAGAACTGTCATTTTTGACATTTTCGAAAAAAAAAAAAAACTTTTTTATTTACCAGCTAATAACCTTCTCAGTACATATAAAATGTAAATACTTATAAAACGTCTGAACCTAATCAGAGGAGCCTGATAGAAAATGCTCATTTACAAGAAAAGAGGTCTGATGGATTTAGAGGGTTTTGCATCTGAACTCTTCATATGTTTATTGTTCGAAATGTCTTTTTTGAACAATTTATTGTTTCCTAATTATTTATTTATCTTCTAATCTGTTTAGTTTATTAAATTTTTAATTTATTTTTTAATTGTTAAAATAATGTCAAGAAAAGTAGTCAACAAAAATGGGGTAAATCAGGCAGTAAAAGATTGCCCACTTTCTCCAGTGTATTTGATTACCTGTGAACTACAGCATAGGGGGATACTGTTTCTGCAGCGACTGTAAAAACACATCAGGGCTTTCACACAAACACACACACACACATTACACCAGGACAAAGTGAAGGAAACTCAATAGGATTACTTTGAAAATTCCACAGGCCTTTCACACACTTCTGTATTGGTGTGTCCTCTGCTAATTCACAATCTGGAGAGGGTGTTAACCGAGACGGCTTCAGGTACAAGAGACCCTTGCAGAACAAGTGCACTGGGTAGTGTGGTTATGTAAGGAGCGGAGGAGAAGCATGCTGGGTAGTCAGCGCTGCACGTCTCCTGTAAAGCTGATCATTAGACAGTGTGCTGCCATCAGCCCTCAGGCTTTCTTTATCTCTCTCTCTCTCTCTCTTTCTCTGTTCTTCTGCGCTCTGTTCAGGGATGCATACCTGCAGACGTGCTTCATCTCGCTCGCTTATTAACGCATTACATACAAACATCAGATCCTGGAAAAATATGCATCTGCAGTTAACACTCCGCATCAGGAAAGAAAAAAAAGATTGAAATAGGGTGCTTTGGATGTTTAGCTTTTTTGGTTGCACTTATCATTAGTTCATTAGTTAGTGTTAGTTAATGTATTTACTAATGTGAACTAGTAATGAGCAATACGTCTGCAGTATTTATTAATTTATGAGTGCATTATAAAAATACAAATTCATTCTTGTTAGCATTAGTTAATGCACCATGAGTTAATATGAGCTAACAATGAACTCTTTAATTTTATTACCTAACGTTAATAAATACTGTAATAAATATGTTGTTCGTTGTTTGATCATGTAAGTAAATGCATTAACTAATACAACCTTATTGTAAAGTGTTATTACTATTTTACATTTGGAATAAATGTCATCAATAGTTTACAGAATAAAAATAATATATATATATATATATATATATATATATATATATATATATATATATATATATATATATATTGTTGTAACAATATAATCTTGTTTTAACACAACTGTAAATCATAAGTGTAGAGAAAGCTGTTTGTAATGTACTGTATATCTGTAACTTTTGGTACCAAACTTTCTAAATGTCATATATTTTAAAATAATATTTAATATTTGGACACTTGAAGAGAGTAAAAAAGCAAAATAAACATGTATAAAAATATTGTATCAATTATTATAATACATGATATATATATATTTATATATATATATATATATATATATATATATATATATATATATATATATATATATATACATATATACATATATACATATACATATACATATACATATATATTAGGCATGGCCCGGTATTAGATTCTGACTGTATGATAACCTTGGATAAAAATATCACAATATCACGGTATTGTGATTACTGCTCTAAAATATATTCTTTTTAAGTGTCTGGTAAAAAACTACAACTTTTTTCCCCTGTGAGCACATTATATTTTATTTTAAGAAACATTTCAAATATTTTGAGTAGTAAACATGTCAGGCTAAATCATTTAAATGAATCATTGACCTGAGCTCTCTTCATTAGTTTTAAAAACATAGATTTCTTTACAAAATAAAACCACATTTTTGGATATGTTTTCTGCTGGAGATACTGTTGTCTTAAAAAACAAACAAACAAGGAATATTTTTAAACAAGGAAAAGGAATATCATTAAACTGGAATAAATTAAAATTTTTATAAGTCGCATTATTGAAGTGCTGTACTGGCAGGTAACCTCGTAATCAAACTATTACTATCACGTAGGACTTAAGCTTATATATATATATATTTACAGATATATATTATTACAGTTGTTTAAACAACAAACTAAAGGTCTGGGTTTAGTTAGTAAAGTAAAAATTAGTCTGAAGTAGTCTGTTTAGTTTGTGTTAGACATATGCATGAATCAGTGAAGCAGATTCATGTACTGTATTTTATTTGAATTTAATTAAATAGTAATCAAACATATTTAATTTTCAGTGCTTTAATGGATATAAGCATGTGTGTAATGTATTCTGTCCTATAGTAGCCTCACAGCAAGAAGGTCGCTGGTTTTGAATCCTGGCTGGACCAGTTGGCCTTTCTGTGTGGAGTTTGCATGTTCTTCCCATGTTGGCGTGGGTTTCCTCCGAGTGCGCTATAGGTGAATTGAATAAACTAAATTGGCCTTTTGTGTGTGTGTGTGTGTGTGTGTGTGTGTGTGTGCGTGCGTGCGTGCGTGCGTGCGTGCGTGCGTGTGTGTGTGAGTGCGTGTGTGTGTGTGTGCGTGTTTGGATGTTTCTCAATACTGGGTTGTGGCTTGAAGAGTGCATGCGCTGCGTAAAACATATGCTGGATAAGTTGGCGGTTCATTCCACTGTGGCGACCTCTGATGAATAAAGGGACTAAGCCGAAGGAAAATGAGTGAATGAATGAATGAATGAATGAATGAAGCTGCTTTTAGGATGATGTGACTGTGTCTTTCCTAATTATCCTTTCTAATGGACGTGACATTTTTTTAAGGTGTATTTGAAGTATTAGCGCATCTGTCAGAAGATTTGTGTAGTTATATAACCTGTTTCATGTGTGTGTGTGTGTGTGTGTGTGTGTGTGTGTGTGTGGTTTTGTCCTGTCCCAAGGCCTGCCACCGGAGATCTGATGTGTTTGGAGTTTCAGACACATTTGTATGCTGCAGCTATTAGCCAAAAGAAACTGCACTTTATCTTACAGCAAGCAGGCCATTCGTGCACACACACACACACATGCAGACACACACGCACACACACAGCTCCATAGGGATGCCAGAGCCTGATAAAGAAGTAATTAAAGCGGCAGGATTTCTTATTTCAATAATAACAACTTATTTACCAGATATTTCTTTCCTTTTCCCTACATACCGCTGACATTGAAAAGTATTTGTTCGCTTATTATTGTAGTTTGTTTATCGACGTCGTAATTTGTGTCAAGGAAATGTTGCATCTTGTTTTGAAATTCCCCTCGACATGCTACAAGAAAAGTAGTCGGAGACATTATCTCTGCTTTCCTTTCAGGTCAGACAAACACAGTCTCAAAGCAAACCAATCACATTCACACTAAAGAAATAAATAACCCGTGTTGCAGTTCGCTGTCACAACTTAATAGCTATCATTCTGGAGAAAACATGAATTATCGCAGCACACACTTGTCTTAAAGGGAAAACAGTTTTTAAACAGTGTGAATTATGGAATTAAAGGTGTCTTTAGGGCGACGCAGTGGCGCAGTAGGTAGTGCTGTCGCCTCACAGTAAGAAGGTCGCTGGTTCGAGCCTCAGCTGGGTCAGTTGGGATTTCTGTGTGAAGTTTGCATGTTCTCCCTGTGTTTGTGTGGGTTTACTCCGGGTGCTCCAGTTTCCCCCACAGTCCAAAGACATGTGGTACAGGTGAATTGGGTAGGCTAAATTGTCCATAGTGTATGAGTGTGAGTGAGTGTATGGATGTTTCCCAGAGATGGGTTGCGGCTGGAAGGGTATCCGCTGTGTAAAACATGTGCTGGATAAGTTGGCGGTTCATTCTGCTGTGGCGACCCCGGATTAATAAAGGGACTAAGCCGAAAAGAAAATGAATGAATGAAGGTGTTTATAATAACCTTAACTGTGGCAGATGACTTTATACGGCATCTCGGATTGACATTTGACACAGACATGCTGTTGTTTAGTTGTGAAGATGTGCGTTGGAAGAAACACCTTTGATTATTTGTTGATGAAGAGATGAAACGAAAGCTGTCAGTGTGTCTGACGTCTGATTGGCTGTTTGTTCAGATGTTCTGCATTTCGAGCACGTTGCTTTTCTCAGCATGCTTTTTTTTGACCACAATTCTCTGAAGGTTCACTTTTTTGTCATAATTCTAAGTTCTTTTATTGTTTTTTTTTTTCTTAAAGACTCTAAATAGACGGGAACATTTCTCATTATAGTGAATGAATGAACGATGAATGAGTGAATGAATTAACAAACGAACAAACAGGCTGGTGGTGTAATGGTGTGGGGGATATTTTCTTGGCACACTTTGGGTCCATTAGTGTCAATTGAGCATCAAGTCAATGCCACAGCCTACCTATGTATTGTTGCTGACCATCCCTTTATGACCACAGTTTACCCATCTTCTAATGGCTACTTCCAGCAGGATAGCGCTCCAAGTCATAAAGCATGAATAATCTCAGACTGGTTCCTAAACATGACAATGAATTCACTGTGCTCAAATGGCCTCCACAGTCACCAGTTCTCAATCCAGTTGAGCACTTTTGGGATGTGGTGGAACAGGAAATTTGCATCATCAATCTGCAGCAACTGCGTGATGCTATCATGTCAATATGGAGCAAAATCTCTGAGGAATATTTCCAGTACCTTGTTGAATCTATGCCACGAAGGCTTAAGGCAGTTCTAAAGGCAAAAGGAGGTCCAACCCGGTACTAGTAAGGTATACCTAATAAAGTGGCCAGTGTGTGTAATGCAACATGCAATCTTTAGTTCTGTTGTCCAATTTTGGTGAGCCTGTGTGAACTGTAGCCTCAGTTTCCTGTTCTTAGCTGACAGGAGTGGCACCCGGTGTGGTCTTCTACTGCTGTAGCCCATCCGCCTCAAGGTTGGATGTGTTGTGTGTTCAGAGATGCTCTTCTGCAGACCTCGGTTGTAATGAGTGCTTATTTGAGTTACTGTTGCCTTTCTATCAGATGGAACCAGTCTGGCCATTCTCTTCTGACCTCTGGCATCAACAAGGTATTTGCGCCCACAGAACTGTCGCTCACTGGATATTTTCTCTTTTTCAGACCATTCTCTATAAACCCTAGAGATGGTTGTGCGTGAAAATCCCAGTAGATCAGCAGTTTCTGAAATACTCAGACCAGCCCGCCTGGCAGCAAACACCATGCCACATTCAAAGTCACTTAAATCACCTTTCTTCCCCATTCTGATGCTCGCTTTGAACTGCAGCAGATCGTCTTGACCATGTCTACATGCCTAAATGCATTGAGTTGCTGCCATATAATTGGCTGATTAGAATGTTACGTTAACGAGCAGTTAGACAGGTGTACCTAATAAAGTGGCCGGTAAGTGTACCGTGTGTCTATCTTCATTTAAATCAAATATAATAATTTTGCATTATAAAATATGTTGATGATATCCTAGTGATGAATGATCATCATTTTTTCAAAGGCTATGCATCTCCTGGTAATGACCTTTTATTTAAAAGGTAAAAAAAAAACAGTGCTTAGAATCTTCCTATAATCTATTTGTAAGAAGCATTTCCCAGCGCTAAACACAGTGTGTAGCAGAAGCGTGTAGATTTGAGCAGACGAGCGTGGTCTCCTGTGTTCCTCCAGACTTCTGCAAAGCTCCTGGGAAGAAGCTTCAAAGCTCCAGCTTCAAACAGCAGCTATTAAAGGCTTATTAGTTACTCAGATACTGCGCGAGTGTGTGTTGCCGTGCATGTGTGTTTATGTGCGAGACAGATAGTCGAGGGGAAGGAATTAACAATGCTAATAAATTCCGCTAACTAATTACCCTTGATGAAATGGAGGGAAGGTCAGTGCAGCGACGCAGCAGGATTGACAGAAGCAGTTTTGGGGTTGAAGGAGAGCAGGAACGAGGCCATGTTTTCTGACATTAGTCTTTACAGGCGCCTGTTTCACTGTCACTGGAGCGTCTCTTCTGATTGGTACACTGATCAGCAGATTTCCTTCATGTCTTCCTCAGGGTTTTGCAGACTCTAATCCTTAACATTGCTAAACAGTTTCATTCTTAGCTCCTCTGTGTGTGTGTATAAGAATCACACATTATTTAAAGACTAAAGTTTTGCCTGGGTACATTTTGAGAATGCGTACATGGGCTATGTTTTCTCCAACCCAGGCTCATTATGGATACGTACCCAGGTCTACATTTCTGAGGTCAGTGAAAATAGATAACCTGAGGTATGTCTGCTCGAAATTTTTTTGTTTTTGCAAATCTACCAAAGGGCGCAATATATACTTCAGGACCAGGCCAGGCCAGATTGCTGTCAACTGACTGACTTACTGACTGACCAAATGCAACTTCCAACCCTTACCTTAACCCAACCGATAGCGTTTTAAAAAGGAATCTAGAAAAAGAAGAATTGTCGCGTTTTCACCATGTTTTAGCCTGTTGTTTATTTATTTATTTTTCTGTTTTTGGTTTACTTGGTTTCTGTAACCGTTATTCACCGAAGTCGAACCCTGTTGTTGCGGTCCTCTTCCCAAGTCCACCAACGTATACGGCAAGCCATTGGGCAAACTGAAAATACCAAAAAAGCCGTCCACATAAAGGTTAGCGATCAGCTGGTATCGCTAAAAGGAACAGAAGCCGTCGGAGTTATACCGCCCCATAGCGTTCATTTTAAACACGACATGCAGCTAGAAGCCCCTCTGGCTACATAATTCATGCTCTCCAGAAATGTAGACAGGGGTACGTATCCAAAATGAGCCTGTGTTGGTTTTCTCCTACATGCCATTTACATGTCTATGAGAAGCCGGCCAACTTGTCATATGTGATGTTTTATAAACAAATTTCGGAAGGAGCACGCGCAGAAGTTTCAGTATCAAATACGTCATTGACAATTATTCTATTATCCAATCAGTTCTTGACCAAACCCCTATATATACCAAAAGCTGTCTTACCTGCAGCATCTTACGACTTTAGCATCTCTCCACCACCCCGTCACCTCACCTCTTAAGCATTACTATCCCGGGGGGAGCGTTTTGGGGCCGGGCTAGATACTTCGCTCGAATCCCTATTCCTCTTTGTTTTCTGATAAAAGGAATAACTCCAGTTTGGGTGTCTTCCCCGAGCTCAGAGCCCTCTCCCCGGACAGCACGCCAAATACGCTTTATTCTGAAACTATTGCAAGTGTGAACTCGTGAAATAATGTATAAACTTGCAATCAACTGACCCAAACCACCTTCCTTAAACCCAACCGATAATGTCTTTAAAAGCAAAGGGGAAGAGAAAAACGCACTGCGGCCACATACTTTTTACCAGTTTTCTACATCTGATTAGGGTTCAGAGACACTTTTAAGTTGTTTTTCTGCTATTTGTTAGGTGCCTAGAAAACAACCACATTAAAACAACACTTTATTTGTGTGTAGGGTGACACTGTAGTGTGAAACTCAATGAAAAGCATTCATTTCATTAATTTTGTCCATTTCTATTGAGCCAGGGTTGACATTCACTTAACAGTGTACTTAAAGAGACAAAACATTCAAAAACAATGTTGGAAACCTGTAACCATTGATGTCCACAGTTGAACAAAATACTATGGAAGTCAGCAAATACAGGTTTACATCATTCTTCGGAATATCTTCTTCCGTGTTCAACAGAAAAAAAACCCTCAAACTCAAGCGTAAATCCCAGCAGACACACAATGTCATAAGACGTTAACAATAGGTTAGATTAAGGTTGCCAGTGTCTAAAGACAACATTTTGACATCCAATAACGACATGAAATGACGTTGATGTTTGGTTGATTTTAGGTTGTGTTGGAAAGTCACCAAAATCCAACATCGAGCCAACATCTTACTGACGTCAAATACTGACATTTATTTGTCAGGTATGGCAACCAAAATCCAAAGTCTGATAGACGTCGTAGTGGTAACATCCACACAATGTCAGACTGTAACATCATTAGACGTTGATATTTTGTTGTTTTTAGGTTGCATTGGAAAGTAACTTTCAACGCCTGTCTGACATTGTACGTTGGGTTCTGATGTCAACCCGATTTTTATTTCCAAACATAATGCAACATCACATGACGTTGCTATACACGTCAATCTGACTTCTTGTGCCTACTGGGATATATGAAGGGAGAATTTTCATTCTTGTAAAGTAATGTTGCATGCAAATGCTAACATTATAACAACCATCCCCTTTCACATGGATCCATGAAATTGACTAAAAAGAGCTGTCTTCAGGCCTGTAGTTGGCTTTGTCACTTTGTGTGCATATGTGGATCATGCAGGCTGCCTTTGTTATATTGGATATCAATACTCACTCGTGCCTATAGACCACACATGCATATGTATATGCACATCATGTCAATGTTATGGCTTTAAAAGCGTACACCAGCTCGACCAACTTTGCATTTTCATTCCCCAAACACTTCATCATGTAAATAAACAGCCAACACGTTACCATGTAAACATAAATCTCATTATATTGTGAAATCAAGTGTTAGTAGATGAAGTGTTCATGAAGTAAAGCAGGGCGAATTGGAGAATGCCAATCAAAGTGTTTCTGCAGACTGTTTTTATCAAGTGTGATCATATAAAATAAAACTACTCAATTTTTATCATTAGAAGCTGCTTATATTTACAGACTGTTGCCACACAACCCCTTATAGACGTGATTTAATACACCAGGATTTTAAGTCTCATTTTTTTGGTCATTTTGTTGTGTGTTTTGGTAATAAAAAGTCCACACATTATCTAGATGTTTACTGTTCTCCAGAAAATCATCTACACATAAATATATTGAAGTAAAAAACTTGGAGCTCGACCAACTTTGCATTTTCATTCCCCAAATGCTTCATCATGTAAATAAACAGCCAACACGTTGCCATGTAAACATAAATCTCATTATATTGTGAAATCAAGTGTTAGTAGAGGAAGTGTTTATGAAGTAAAGCAGGGCGAATGGGAGAATGTCCATCAAAGTGTTTCTGCAGACTGTTTTTATCAAGTGTGATCATAAAAAAATAAATTAAATCAATTTTTATCATTAGAAACTGCTTATATACACACACCGTTGCCATACAACCCCTTATAGAAGTCATTTAATACACCAGGATTAAAGACTACACTTTTAATTCTAATTTTTTTTGGTCATTTTGTTGTGTGTTTACGTAATAAAAAGGCCACACATTATGTAAATGTTTACTGTTCTCCAGAAAATCATCTACACATAAATAGATTGAAGTAAAAAAACTGGAGCTCGACCAACTTTGCATTTTCATTCCCCAAATGCTTCATCATGTAAATAAACAGCCAACATGTTGCCATGTAAACATAAATATCATTATATTGTGAAATCAAGTGTTAGTAGAGGAAGTGTACATACAGTAAAGCAGGGCGAATGGGGGAATGTCCATCAAAGTGTTTCTGCAGACTGTTTTTATCAAGTGTGATCATAGATAAAATTATTAATCCATTTTTAACATTAGAAGCTGCTTATATTCACACACTTTTGCCTCACAATCTCCAATAAAATAGATTTTTTGCATAATAGTTCCCTTTTAATACACCAGGATTAAATGCTAAACTTTTAATTGACATTTTTGGGTCATTTTGTTGTGTGTTTTGGTAATAAAAAGTCCACAGATTTTCTAGATGTTTACTGTTCTCCAGAAATTGATCTATACATAAATATATTTTTAATATACTGAAAAAAAGTGGAGCTTAATCAACACGTTGCCATGTAAACATAAATCTTATTAAATTGTGAAATCAAGTGTCAGTAGACAAAGTGTTCATGAAGCAGGGCGAATGGGAGAATGTCAATCAAAGTGTTTCTGCAGACTGTTTTTATCAAATGTGGTCATAAAAAAATAAATAAATCCATTTTTACCATTGGAAGCTGCTTATATTCACAGACTATTGCCACACAACCCCTTATAGAAGTGATTTTTGCATGATAGTTTCCATTTAATACACCAGGATTAAATATTAAACTTTTAATTGACTTTTATTTGTCATTTTGATGTGTTTTGGTAATAAAAAAGTCCCCAGATTTTGCATTTTCATCCCAGCAAACACTTCATCATGTAAATAAACAGCCAAAACTGCCATGTAAACATAAATCTCATTACATTGCGAAATCGAGTGTTCGTAGACGACTATGAAGCATGTGTTGGCTGGAGTGCAGCGTTTCTCTTCTGTGGTAGTTCATTACAGACAGGTGCGAGACCTTCCTCCATTTAATATATCCCGACTCTGTCCTTCTGCCCAATCCCTGCTTACCCCTTCACCTCTTCCCCATGCAATCTGCTTTTTATCTTCCAGGAGGAGGATTTTTATTAAAAGCATTGAATTTCCCCCAGGGGACGATGGCTGCTGCTTGATTAAAGAGGCGATGGAGGAAATGTCAGCCGTGCTCTGTTTGTTTTGGTCTGCTCTTCATGTAGTGTTAATTAAAACAGCAGTCGCTGGAGGATGTGGTCTGAACCCAGGGGCCGATTTACTGGGCATCGGGCCCTCGATGAGTCCTACCTGAGATACTCTGCGTATGGATGATAGTGCTGTTATTTAATGAAGGGCAGGAGGTGTTTCTCCTTGAGGAAATGAGCTAATTCAGCATTTAATATTTCTCCTATTTAGGGTCTGGTTGGTGAACGCTGTAAGAGCTTTGCAGGGGGATCTGTAACGTTTAGTTGACTGATGGCAAGTTGAGTTGTGAACTCATGTACATTAAGCCCCAATCCCAATTTTATTTTTGTACCCCTTCCCCTTCCCATTGAAACAGTGTGTGAAAGGGAAGGGCTTCAAAGTTTACCCCTAAGACATAGGATACCACTACAACACCTGCACACATCATCATATGTCAGCTTCAAATGAGATTAAATTCGCGACTGCTGTAGTTATTCCAGTTGTGTTATTTTTTGGTGTTTATCTTCAGGAAAACACTGAAGGCATATATTATGTTATCATAACGATATAATGTGGCTATAAGATCATAATTGTACTTGGCATTTATACCGTGGCAATATCCATCTACGTAAACACACGAAAACGACACTGTAAAAAATAAATCAAGTGTGATTATGAAAAATTTATTAATTAAAAATTGAATTAATCAATGTTTACCATTAGAAGCTGGCGTTATCATGATAGTTTCAGAGTAAGCGCTTCCGGCAATTTTTGGCATTAGTCTGCTGCACCTGATGGCGTTTACCTTTCACCTATGCTTAAACAACTAAATAAATGCTCAGGTATCTTTAACTGACTATATTTCAGTTAAAATACGTGATCAATAAGAACATTATCGGTGGCTGAAAGCTCTTCCCTGTATATGGCTTGCTAAGTAACCGATCAGCTGGGCGCTGCGGAGTGTGCGTCTCTCTGCGCAGGCTTCACTTATAGGGAACAAATAGCATTTTAAATACATGCCACAACATTGCACCCCGTCCACAATGCGACAGGCTTTACACTTTGCATTGGACAAATATCAGACGGTCCTCTTTGCAGCATGACAAACAAACATTTTCAAATTGTGAAGCAAAAAATGCTGCGATAATGATGAATGGAGCTGTTCATCACATCAGCGAGTTGATGGAGTTTCACTCCTGTTACAGCTGGATGAGCTCTGCAGATGACCTCTTACTCACATTGTTTAATAACTGGATGATTAATAAACTCAATTGTATACACCCTGAGTAAAACCACTATATCCTACACTCTCAGAAATAAAGGTACAGGAGCTGTCACTGGGGCAGTACCTTTTCAAAAGATACATATTTGTCCCTGAACGGTCCATAATGGTTCCCCAAAGGTACTTTTTAGGTACATTTGGGCACTAAAATACACCTTTGAGGTACCACTGTGGACTCTTTGAGTACAAATATGTTTCTTTTGAAGAGGTACTGCCCCAGTGACAGCTCCTGTACCTTTATTTCTGAGAGTGTATAAAAATATAATGGATCTGTTTGTGTTATATTATAGGGCTAATGAATTATTACATGGTAAAATGTATTAGTGCTCTATATTTAATGGAGCTCAACATATCTGCTCAAACTATCATAGTATCAAATTATCACAGACTGTTGTCACACAGTGATTTTATGCATAACAAGTCCCCTTTAATACACGATTAAAGCCTAATATTTTAATTTTAGGGTTTTTTTCGGTCATTTTGTTGATTGTTTTGGTTATAAAAAGTCCCCAGATTTTCTAGATGTTTACTGTTCTCCATTCAATCATCTATACATAAATATATATTTTAATATAC
This sequence comes from Danio aesculapii, assembly GCF_903798145.1. Taxonomy (NCBI): domain Eukaryota; kingdom Metazoa; phylum Chordata; class Actinopteri; order Cypriniformes; family Danionidae; genus Danio; species Danio aesculapii. Next base: position 4,828,016 of record NC_079440.1, read on the forward strand.
TGAAGTAATTTTCTCTTCATCAAGTCAAAATGAAAATAATAAATGTCGCCTTAGCAACTAGCTGTAATAATAGTGAAAAACAAACATGATGGGAAAATGTTTGTTTTTAACTTCAGTATATTAAAAATACCCCTTACCTTAACCCAACCGATAGTGTTTTTAAAAGGAATCTAGAAAAAGAAGAATTGTCGCTTTTTCACCATGTTTTAGCCTGTTGTTTATTTATTTATTTTTCCTGTTTTTGGTTTACTTTTTCTGTAACTGTTCTTCACTGAACTCGAACCCTGTCATCGCGGTCAACTCCACTTCACGTTCCAAGTCTGCCAATGTATACGGCAAGCCATTGGGCAAACACCAAAAAAGCCATCCACACGAAGGTAAGCGATCAGCTGGTATCGCTAAAAAGACCGTCATACCGCCCCATAGCGTTCATTTTAAACACGACATGCAGCTAGAAGCACCTCTGGCTACATAATTCATGCTCTCCAGAAATGTAGACAGGGGTACGTAACCAAAATGAGCCTGTGTTGGTTTTCTCATACATGCCATTTAATGTATAAACTTGCGATTAACTGACCCAAACCACCTTCCTTAAACCCAACCGATAATGTCTTTAAAAGCAAAGGGGTAGAGAAAAACGCACTGCGGCCACATACTTTTACCACGATTTCACATTGCTTTATGATTTTACCTGGACATGAATCCACTCTGCTTCGCATCCCAAGAACATTATACAAGGTGAGCCACCAAGCAAACTGACCGCTCCAAAAAAGCCACCTAAACGAAGATGAGCAGGCAAAAGCATCTGATTAGGGTTCAGAGACACTTTTAAGTTGTTTTTCTGCTATTTGTTAGGTGCCTAGAAAACAACCACATTAAAACAACACTTTATTTGTGTGTAGGGTGACACTGTAGTGTGAAACTCAATGAAAAGCATTCATTTCATTAATTATGTCCATTTCTATTGAGCCAGGGTTGACATTCACTTAACAGTGTACTTAAAGAGACAAAACATTCAAAAACAATGTTGGAAACCTGTAACCATTGATGTCCACAGTTGAACAAAATACCATGGAAGTCAGCAAATACAGGTTTACATCATTCTTTGGAATATCTTCTTTTGTGTTCAACAGAAAAAAAAACCCTCAAACTCAAGTGTAAATCCCAGCAGACACACAACGTCATAAGACGTTAATAATAGGTTAGATTTAGGTTGCCAGTGTCTAAGGACAGGATTAAAGCCTAAAATTTTAATTTTAGGGGTTTTTTTTTTGGTCATTTTGTTGATTGTTTTGGTTATAAAAAGTTCTCACATTTTCTAGATGTTTACTGTTCTCCATTCAATCTTCTATACATAAATATATATTTTAATATACTGAAGTAATTTTCTCTTCATCAAGTCAAAATGAAAATAATAAATGTCGCCTTAGCAACTAGCTGTAATAATAATGAAAAACAAACATGATGGGAAAATGTTTGTTTTTTACTTCAGTATATTAGAAATATATTCATGTATAGAGGATTGTCTGGAAACAGTAAACATATAGAAAATATGGGGACTTTTTATTATTAAAATGTAGTCTTTCTGACAGTGGAGCTGTACTTTTTACTTCTTTCACAAATGTGTTAACATTGTTAGAGACCAAAAAACAAAACATCACAGATTCTGTGTTAATTGTCTCACTTCTAGTTTCTCAGTTAAATGGCATCTGTCAAAACAAAATCAACACATTTTCAGTATTTTCAATGTTATTTTGTCAGGAGACGCCCCCATATGTCTCGCTACATTAATTATCTTAGAGGACAAAAATAAATAATAATAAAATAAATCTTAAATAAGTCTTTAATTGAAGAAGATTTACTTATCACTTAAATAAAACTGAGTGGCAGCAAACATTTGGTCTCAGATTGATTTAGTTGTTGCTAACGCCGAATTAAATTGACATTTTCATGTTTTGAAATCTTCTTTTTTGGCATTGTCAGTATAAATGGTCAGATTATTATCATTTCTTTTACTGCTGTGCACTTTAGCTCTCAAAAAATGTTTTAATGTCACAACGTTTCGACCAACATGGTCTTCATCAGGTAAAGCATTACAAATGGAAGTACTCAAGAAATAGTGAAACAACTCTACACAGCACCTGCAGTCAATCATCACAATCAGCCAACAAACAGGAGCATTTACATACAATAATATATATATATGACAATATGAGATGCATACTATTACAAAAAAGATTTAAAATACAAATCCAAATGTTAACTTTTAACTTCCTCGGAGACAGAGTATTCAATATATAAATATAGCGCATCACACCTGCACAAAATACATCACTCAACCACAAGACCAGTGGATCTAGGGAAAGACAATTGTGTACACATATTTAGTACAGAATAAAAATACACTTACAAAAAGGATTTTAAATCAAAATCCAAATTTTCTTTGGATCTTTTTCTACAAATGTTTGTTTTTTTGATCGAGCACCTGTCTTTGAAATTTTCTGATGTGCGCACACTTTTGTTTTTTGCTTTTTTACTGCTGTCTCATGATGAATCGTACTGAATGATGATTCAGACGCAGATCATAATAAATGTGTAAATGTCAATTCTACAGTATATTTCCACCATAAAAGCTTTTACAGTATATTTTAATGTCTCTGACATTACATCAATAATATGCCAAGCATTTACATATTCCTGGAAACTGATTACAGAATCTAAACCATCAGATCTGATTCCATTACTTGAAAAATGGCTTACACCATCATTTTTCCCAAATGATGTTTCAAGAGTTCACACTTAGCTGACGATTAAATATAAGCTTGTTTGGCATGCTGTCCCGGGAGAGAGCCCTGAGCTCATAAGATCCTCAAGCCCGGGGCTCCCTCCCGTTGCAAGGCGAGAGGGAAGTTTGAGCTCAGGTAAATCTCGAGAACTCCCCCGCTGCAATAACCAATGAACAGCCAGTGATTGCTCTTGAGAGATAACCATTTACTAGGAGCATGTCTATAGTGCTGGTTTGGATTAGTCAATTAACTAATTTTGCATGTTTTTGGACGGTGTGAGGAAACCGGGGAACCCGGGGGAAACCCACGTGAGCACGGGGAGAAAATGCAAACTCCGCACAGAAATGTCTGCTGGTTTGGTAAAGCCTGGAACCATAGACATTCTTGCTGTGAGGCAACAGTCCTAAGCACTGGGCCACCGTGTCACCCATCTAGGAAGAAGGAGGAGTAGGGGTGGATGGGGGGATTCTTCAAAACGAAGATAGCGGTGGTACGTAACCCAGGGTATTTGTAGTAGCTTAGAAGTCGTCTGATTGGTGCATTGAGAATTGGATAATGCGGATCCAGCCGCTAGCAATCATAAGCACGTGATCCTCTCGAAATTAGTTTATAACTAAACTTCACTTAACAGAGCAAGGAATTTTTCACAGTATTTCCTATAATATGTTTTCTTCTTGGGAAAGTCTTATTTGTTTTATTTTGGCTAGAATAAAAGCAGTTTAAAATTTTTTAATAACTATTTTAAGATCAATATTATTAGCCCCCTTATGCAATATTTTTTTAATTGTCTACAGAACAAACCATCGTTATACAATAACTTGCCCTAACTTTACCCAAATTAAGTCTTTAAATGTCACTTTAAGCTGAATACTAGTATCTTAAAAACATTATGTGCTGTCATCATGGAAAGGATAAAATAAATCAGTTATTAGAAATTAGTTACTAAAACTATTATGTTTAGAAATGGGTTAAAAAAATCTCCGTTTAGCAGAAATGGAGGGGAAAAAATATACAGGGGGGCTAATAATTCCAGAGGGCTCATAATTCTAACTTGAACTGTATATTAGTCTCTCTGGGATTGTTCAGTTTGGTGCGTGTGAGTGCTGTAGGTCAAGTACCGGGATCAGCGTGTGTATTTTGGGTCATGTGCTCCTGCATTCTTGCATGTCTGAAGCATTCACTCGCAGACACGACACGTGGAAACTTTCACAGTTGTAAATGATCCACAAGAGCACCTGTCAAACCAGACCTCCAGTGCGTGTGACAGGAGATGGACTCTCTAATGTTGAATTGTGGTTGAGGAATCCTGACTGTTGTTGTTCAGACTCACAGCTGATTCTCTGAACATGAATATGTCCAGAGGAAATTGTACTGATCAGGGTTTGCTCTCTCATTGCTCAAGAGAATGTACTTTTCAAAATCAGAGAACGGCTTGTATATTTTCGGCTTAGTCCCTCTATTAATCTGGGGTCGCCACAGCGGAATGAACCGCCAACTTATCCAGCATGTGTTTTACGCAGTAGATGCCCTTCCAGCTGCAAGCCATCTCTGGGAAACATCCATACACACTCATTCACACTCATTTACTATGGACAATTTAGCCTAATCAATTCACCTGTACCGCATGTCTTTGGACTGTGGGGGAAACCGGAGCACCCGGAGGAAACCCACGCCAACACAGGGAGAACATGCAAACTCCACACAAAAACGCCAACTGACCCAGCCGAGGCTCGTCGCCCAGAACGGCTTATCTCACACTAAATAGATAGATAGATAGATAGATAGATAGATAGATAGATAGATAGATAGATAGATAGATAGATAGATAGATAGATAGATAGATAGATAGATAGATAGATAGATAGATAGATAGATAGATAGATAGATAGATAGATAGATAGATGCATGAATGGATGGATGGATGGATAGATAGATAGATAGATAGATAGATAGATAGATAGATAGATAGATAGATAGATAGATAGATAGATAGATGGATGGATGGATGGATGGATGGATGGATGGATGGATGGATGGATGGATAGATGGATAGATAAATGGATGGATGGATGGATGGATGGATGGATGGACGGATGGACGTACGGACGGACAAACAAACAGATGGACGGACGGATAGATAGATAGACAGACACGCATACATACATGCATACAGACAGATAGATAGATAGATAGATAGATAGATAGATAGATAGATAGATAGATAGATAGATGGATGGATGGATGGATGGATGGATGGATGGATGGATGGATGGATGGATGGATGGATGGATGGATGGATGGATGGTCGGACGGACGGACGGATGGACGGATAGATAGACAGACACGCATACAGACATGCATACAGATAGATAGATATTATATAAATTGAGAGATTATATAAACGTTTTTAGTCAGTTTGATTGATAAACGTCAAGATGACTAGAAAAGATCATTTGATTCAACTTAAAAATTAAGTCAGCAAGATTTTTTTTTTACAGTAAAGGAAACTTCTTGGAAAACCAGCTCTAAACTCCAGCACCTCTGCCTCCGCACAAAACACTGTGTCCAGACGGAGACTGTATAAAATGCAGACAGAAGTCAGGTGTGTGTCGACTACAGCATAATGAAGTGGTCTATTGAGTGGACAGGTGTCACCGTGACCGTCCGCCCAACTCGAGTGTGTGTGTGTGTGCGGGGACTCGACGCCTCTGCAATGGGTCTTTTTGTTCTGGAGCGTTACTGTGACGAGATGTTTGGCTCTTTGTACCTGCTGGATTTTCTGGAGGCGAATGAAAGAGAGTGGGATTCAGCTGTAACGTAGACAGACAGACAGACAGAGGGAAGGATTTGCTCAGGGGGCGACAGGAGGATCTTTATGGCTTGTGAATGTCGGTGTGAGAGTGTCTCATGCTGCTGGCCTCTGCTGAATTTTAAAGACATGAGACAGTGTGACATCAGGCCCCGAGGATATTGTCTAATGTTTCTAGGTTGTGAATTCCTGGACTTAACGCTGCACCGATTCAAACTCTCTAACCAAGAATGATCATGCTATTGTATTGGAGAAAGACTTTAAAAATGCTGTATTAAAACATTGTATTACAGTACACACTGAAACACACTAATAGATGCACTGATAGTTTTTAAACCCTTTAAACCAAGAAAATGATTATTATTATAACTATTTTGCATTATTTTTTCCTGATGTTGCTTGTTACCACACTCTGTGCATCCCGGACTTTTTTTTAAATATCAGTATCAACCTATGGGGGCGACGCAGTGGCGCAGTAGGTAGTGCTGTCACCTCACAGCAAGAAGGTCGTTGGTTCGAGCCTCGGCTGGGTCAGTTGTTATTTCTGTGTGGAGTTTGCATGTTCTCCCTGTGTTCGCGTGGGTTTCCTCCGGGTGCTCCGGTTTCCCCACAGTCCAAAGGCATGCAGTACAGATGAATTGGGTAGGCTAAATTGTCCATAGTGTATGAGTGTGAATGAGTGTGTATGGATGTTTCCCAGAGATGGGTTGCGGCTGGAAGGGTATCTGCTGTGTAAAACATGTGCTGGATAAGTTGGCGGTTCATTCCACTGTGGCGACCCCAGATTAATAAAGGGACTAAGCCGAAAAGAAAATGAATGAATAAATGAATCAACCTAATGGTTGATATGTTCCTTTATAGTAAAAGTACAAAATGTATACACATAAATTAAATGAAAATACGATTAACAATAAAATAATAATAATATTATTACTATTAATAAAATATTAACTATAAAACGACTATTTAAAAATAAAAAAAAAAGTTTACCATCTTATTTAGGGTATCATTTAGATAATATTGTAGTTTTTAGTAATAGTCTGAAATGTTTTGTTAATTTTTTTGCCTTTTATATTTACTGACATTTAATTATTACTACTAATTTTATATGTGTATATATATATATATATATATATATATATATATATATATATATATATATATATATATATATATATATATATATATATATATATATATATATATATACTAGTGGTGGGCCGTTATCGGCGTTAACATGCTACGTTAACACAAAACTCTTATCGCACAATAAAAAAAATATGGGTTGGGAACTGGGTCTATTATATGATATTTTAGCGCAGATGTATACCTGACCTGTGAGCCGTCTGACAAAAAAGTGCCCTTCTGAATCAAATCAGCAGGATGCGCTTCTGGATCTTTCACTTACTTCAAAGACACTACTGACTACGCTTACATGAACATCTGTAATCTAGTTATTTGCCTTAATAGACAATAGTATAATTAAGGTGTTTACGTGAAGTGCTTTCATGTAAGATTTTCCTTTAATTTTGGGTGACTTTAACTGCAGTTCGGCAGTTTCACATTCACTCATGAACATTTCATTGATGCCCCCATGACAAGCTGGGGTATTAGACACAAATAAGGAGTAAGGATTGGTGAGAGTGTTGGAATTTAATAACACACGCCGAATGGAACGAAAATACTTTACCATTCCGTAATGTGTTTACTGACAGCCGCGTGTGTGGATCTTGTTGGAAAATAATGCAAAAAGTCCTACATGACAGTAATAGTTTGATTGCGGTGTTTACTTCAATAATACCTCTAATATATGCATACTCCACATGTCTTAATTCCATTTCTGTTTAGTTCAGTTATTACTTTAGTCGGATTAAGGTAATCAATTCAATTCAATTCACCATTATTTGTATAGCTCTTTTACAATGTAGATTGTGTCAAAGCAGCTTCACGTAGAAGATCATAGTAAATTGAATCAGTGTAGTTCATTTTCCAAAGTTTAAATTCAGTTCAGTTTAGCTCAGTTCAGTGTGGTTTAATAATCACTACTGAGAGTCCAAACACTGAAGGGCAACCCATCGATGCACAGCTCCACAGATCCCGAACCATGCAAGCTAGTGGCGACAGCAGCGAGGAAAAAAAACCTCGGGAGGACCAATCTTGGATGGGCACTACCATTTCACCTCTGGCCAAACGTTTTGCAGAGATTATCAAAAATCGCTGTTTGGATCTTATGTAGGCCTACAGTTCAAAGTTCATGTTTAACTGAATAAACAGTTAGTAAACACAAGTACATCTTATTGCACATCATTTATTTTCATCACCAATTATCATAGTAGTACAGTTTCTCAAGCAGTTTGTGATGCGTTTTGGAAACAGGAGATGAGCCCCTGGTCTAATGCGCCACCTGGCTTGAGAAACCCGTTCTCAAAGACTTACTTTTAGTGATTATTTGGGGAGCACACATATTCTGAATGCCTTCGGCAGAATTTAAATGAGCCATTTTAATCTAGATTAATTTCAAGATTACAGTGAGATTAATCTAGATTAAAAAGTTCTTTGCCCACCTATAATATACACTCACCGGCCACTTTATTAGGTACACCTTACTAGTACCACATTGGACCCCTTTTGCCTTCAGAACTGCCTTAATCCTTCTTGGCATAGACTCAACAAGGTACTGGAAATATTCCTCAGAAATTTTGCTTCATATTGGCATGATAGCATCACATGATGCGAATCTCCCGTTCCACCACATCCCAAAGGTGCTCTATTGGATTGAGATCTGGTGACTGTGGAGACCATTTGAGTACAGTGAACTCATTGTCATGTTCAAGAAACCAGTCTGAGATGATTCACACTGTTTGACAGGGCGAAGGGTGAGTAAATGATAGAATTTTTTCAGATTTGTGTGAACTGTCCCTTTTAATCTCCATTAACAGGACGATGAAAATACGACTGCATTTGTGCCCAGCTCACAGGGATGACGAAGACACCGCCGGCTTTCTCACAGTGATTTAACTGGAAGGTATTTAATTAAAGCATGGAAGCAGGTCTGTCTCACCTCTGACAAATTAGTCAGGGGAAATATTACATGACCCCAGAGCTGCTGTGGCATTTGTGAAAATGGGGATTATTCCCTCCACCCTGTAGTCCCTGACTGCTGGAATCACAGCCGAACTGACAGGCTGTCAGTCAAGGAGAATTAGCAATGGAGACGACGCCGTCCCGACACGCCTCACCTGTCTCCCTCTCACAAACCGTCACTGCATTTCTGCCCACTGACTCCAGAAAACACATCAGAGGCATCAGGGGCGACCCGTCCTGCCCTCTGGAGCAAACACTACATTCAAAGCAAACATTCTGCCTGTCTGTTTCCATGCCTGTCGTACCTGATAACTGCATCACCTCAGGGGAGATGATCAAAAACACAGAGACTGAACATATTATGTGCTGTAAAACAGAAGATGAGCAGGGTGTCAGGACATATTGCTGTTGCCAAGTTCAAACACATGGCTGCACCGCATGTCAGTCTCTGTCTAAATTAGGAATGACGGTGATTTCTATCCATTTATTGTCATGTTATCTATTGCATGTCATGGCTACAATTATCATTCATTCATTCATTTTCTTTTCGGCTTAATCCCTTTATTAATCTGGGGTCGCCACAGCGGAATGAACCGCCAACTTATCCAGCATATGTTTTACACAGCGGATGCCCTTCCAGCTGCAACCCATCACTGGGAAAGGCTACAATTATCTTCTGCATTAAACATTTTCTTCTGTTGAGCATGAAAGAAGATATTTTGAAGAATGCTGAGGCTTCAATAATATTTTTTACTACTATAGAAGTCAAAAGAAGTTACATCTTTCTTTGAAATAAAGTCTTTTGTGTTCAACAGAAAAATAAACTCATACAATCACTGTAATAAAGCTGGCGGTGTCTTCTTCGTCAGCACTGTGAGCTGGGCAAAAACGCAGCCGTATTTTTATCATCCTGTTAATGGAGAATTAAAGGGACATTTCACCCAAATCTGAAAACTATATCATGTAATAACCCTTCAGTTGTTCTAAATCTATTTGAGTTTCTGCAAAAGAAGATATTTTGAAGAATGCTGAGGTTTCAATAGTATTTTTGCACTACTATGGAAGTCAATGGAGATTAAAACTTTCTTTAAAATATCTTCTTTTGTGTTCAACAGAAAAATAAACTCAAACAAATCACTGTAATAAAGTCAGCGGTGTCTTTGTCATCACTGTGAGCTGTGCAATAATGCAGCCGTATTTTTATCATCCTGTTAATCAAGAAGTAAAGGGGCAGTTCACACAAATCTGAAAATTATATCATGTAATAACACTTTCCTTGTTCTAAACCCTTTTTGATTTTTGGTTTGAGAGCAAAAAGAAATTCTACAAGGCTGAGCGATGATATGCTGATTTCGAACAGTCAGACACCCCCACGCAGGGGGTGGAGTTGTAATTGTATAAAGTCATAAATGTTGCTCATGTCTACTCCTTAACACAATATCAATGGTGGCTGTGAGAGAAGAAAAGTTCTGTAAACATCTGCTCTGCTTTATAAAAACTTGCTAGTGTTTGTTGATGGTGTTTGTTGATGTTATTCTCCTGTTTGACCTCCGTGAAATGAGAAATGAATCAGGGCAGTAGTAAATGCACACCAATGAAGGCTGAGTTCCAGAACACACCTACCAATTGTGGAAACGCAACGAACCAAAGGTAGTTCAAAGGTGGTTTGGAGTCAAAATGCAATCCCTCCAAAATATGCCTTATCGAAATTAAACTGCTTTTCGGGTGACATGGTGGTTCAGTGGTTAGCACTGTCACCTCACAGCAAGAAAGTCACTGGTTCAAGTCCCGGCTGGGCCAGTTGGCATTTCTGTGTGGAGTTTGCATGTTCTCCCCGTGTTGGCGTGGGTTTCCTCCGGGTGCTCCAGTTTCCCCCACAGTCCAAAGACATGCGCTATTGAATAAACTAAATTGGTCATAGTGTTTGTGTGTGAATGTGAGAGTGTATGGTGTTTCCCAGAACTGGAATGCAGCTGGAAGGACATCCGCTGCGTAAAACAAATGCTAGAATAGTTGGTGGTTCATTCCACAGTGGCGACCCCTGATGACTAAAGGGAATAAGCCAAAGGAAAATGAATGAATGACGTCATTTCAGTTTTTTTTTTTATTCCATTTGATGTATAGCAGGGATAAACAAATATAGCTGTAAGCCTTCAAATTTGACAACGGGCTTGAAACAAGTGTTGGGTTTGGATAAGAGAAGTCTCCTGTGAGCATGGTGTTTAGCAACCTTTCTGTTGGAGTTTGAGCCACAAAATAAACTCAGACTGACGTGTCAAACCCAGATTCAAAAGCTGACTCCTGTTTAGTTTCTCGGAGCACTTTGGACGTTGTTGTTGGCACAGACTGCGCATTTGCGTTGCCGCAGGGCATGAAACTTCTTTATTTTTAGTGCTGCTTGCTTAGGCAGGCACAACAATCCCTCAGACTGACACTGAAGGAGGGACCTGAGTCTTATCTGGGGGACCAGGATATCAGAGACTCCAGGATGGACGCTTTTGAACTGCGGCATTAAACATCCACCCACAACAAACCTGGCAACCTCATGACACTGAACTAAACACCTGATTGAGGACCTGGCAACCACCTGTGGTTTTGCCATAGGTAAACATTTTGTGAAGTTTACTTATAAACTAATTTTGAGAGGATCACATGCTTATAATTGCTAGTGGCTGGATCCCCATTATCCAATTCTCAATGCACCAGTCAGACTACTCCTAAACTACTTCGCCATCCGCCATCTTCGTTTTGTAGAATTCCCCCTTCCACCCCTACTTCTCCTTCTTCTTCCTAGATGGGTGACACGATGGCCCATGCTTAGCACTGTTGCCTCACAGCAAGAACGTCTCTGGTTCCAGGCTTTACCAAACCAGCAGACGTTTCTGTGTGGAGTTTGCTCTTTCTCCCCATGCTTACGTCGGTTTCCCCCGGGTTCCCCGGTTTCCTTCCACCGTCCAAAAAAATGCAACTTAAGTTAATTGACTAATCCAAATCAGCACCATACACATGCTTCTAGAATGTAGTTATCTCTTAAGAGCAATCACTATCTGTTCACTACAGCAGGGGAGTTCTCGAGATCTACCTGAGCTCAAACTCCCCTCCCGCCTTGCAACGGGAGGGAACCCCGGGCTCGAGGATCTTATGAGCTCAGGGCTCTCTCCCGGGACAGCATGTCAAACAAGCTTTACAACCAATCATCAGCTAAGTGTGAACTCTTGAAGTTCAGAAAATCGAAAAGTGCTAAAAATAGTTTTGATGCTGTTATAGCTTGAGACAAAAGGAAATGTCCGTAATCTAGTCATTGTTTATGCAATGAAGAATATGTAGATAGATTGTTATGTAGCACCCTCTTCCTATTTTATGGGAAGGGTCCTGGATTCTTATTAATTAGATCACTCTATATTGTTTTCTAAATTGGATTTTAACCCCCCTCCAAAAAATCCATAACATGATACCAATTAATATAAATAATAAACCACCAATTTGGTACAAAATAACCTTTCCTAATTTACTTAAATACAATAAAGCAAACAAATGTATCCATCATACAATAAACAAGTAATGAAATAAATAAAAAATATTATAACAGGTAAATTAGTTGACAGCTGGGCTTTAGTACGAAAGTTTTAGTCTGAAATATTTTCGCTTCGTTCAACATGACGTCAGATTGACGTTGTACCTCAACGTCGTGTGGTTTAGCGTTTTCTTTTGAAATGAAAATCACGTTATTGTCAAACACAACGAAAGGCCGACGACAATGTCCAACGTCGGACAGACGTTGCATTTTGATTACTTTCCAATGCAACGTAAAAACAACAAAATAATGATGTTACAGCCTGATATTGTGTGGACGTTACCAATATGACGTCTATCAGACGTTGGATTTTGGTTGCCAGACCTGTTGAATAAATGTCAGTATTTGACATTGAATATTGTAATATTAATAATTATATTAATATTATTAATAATACACAATATTAACAATAATTATAGTGTGCTATATCAACAATAGTATTCATCTGGAAGGCACAGACTAAAAGTGCAAGATGGGCAACCATTCATTCTACAGTAACTGCTTCTAGTTTCAGAGATTCAACATGTGAACTCCAAATGGGCCAATTAGCAGGAAAGGATCAATTATAACCCTATAGCCAGCACCCCAACGTGGACGCACTAGGGCACTGTTTTACCACATGTCAATGTTTATGAATAGATGAACACCAAAATGAACACAAGTAATCTTGACAAACTGTACATCAGTTTAAAGCTACAACCCTCAAGCAGCCATTGCAGCTAGTAGTTTTTCAATGGGAATCTTATAAAGAATGTGTTTGTTAAGTTTGTGTAAGTTGTATAGAAAACGCTTAGTAGATATGGAGTACATATCATCGTAATAACAACACACACACACGCATTCCTTGCTGTACATCACGGTTTATTTTGAAAGGTAAGAGTCCATCCCATCGAGAACATTTAGTCCACCAACACAATCGTGTTGAAATATGGATGGTTATTCATTTGTTTATGTCACCGTTTCTGACCTGTTTTACCATTGCTTGACCATGTTACTTACACACGAAAACGGTGTCTTTGTTGTAAAAGGCAAGTCGATGTCATTGCTTACAGTGTTACAGATAAAATGAGACCACAAACTGAATTAAAAGTCAAAGTTATAGTTACTAAAATCTAAACAAAACCGAGTGTTTTGACCTTCTATATGCTGTCATTGCTATCAATCAGTCACAGTACTTCCTACTTCCAGTAGCTTAACTGACAGAGAATTTAGCCAATGGTTGCATGATTCACTCGACATATGAACATCTACTGGTTGATGGCTGTGATATTGCACTCTTTTTGCTGTCACTGACTCAGTGATCTGTCAATCATACGCGACGCACCTGCACCCGCTGCACGCACAGCTGCTATACAATTGTTTTTTTCTCATGACTTCCTAATCTATAACGTTTTATATTTTTTAACATGTAACTTCACCTTTTACCATAGTAATTAGTGAATTTACCATTCTTTCCAATGATACCCAGTTTGTGTTTGTAGCTTACTGGAGTCAGGAACTGTTACTATTTAAAGTTAGGTAGGTGTAAATCCCCCAAATTGAGTGCTGGTTAATAGATTTATTTAATTTTAATTAACAATAACAGTACCACTGGTTATAGAACCAGTAATTGAACACACTATTTGTGATTTCTTTGTTGTGATTGTTGAAGAAATGTGTGCAATTACATGTGAATTTTCTCAGGAGAAACACCTGAGAAGCAAAGCACTTCCTCAGGAATCTGTATTCACTTCATTTAGTCTCATTTCTGGCAAATAGAAGCAGCTGAGGTGTTAAAACGATCTCATTTGTGTTTTTACCTACACCATACACCACCCACCACCCGGTGATACAATATCCACAATAGCATCAGTCTGGATCCTCCTTCCCCTGTGGCGCTGACCTGGAATGGACGAGTCCTCCAGAAGCTGAAGTAGCCGCTGTTAGTGTATTCCCACTGGGCTCAATTACTAAACCTGTGTGACACACAAAAGACCTGCGGTGCATAATTGCGACCCCACTGTGACCTCAGCTGGTCCTTCCAACAATGCAACTTCTCAATGAAAGCAAACACACGAGAAACACAGCAGCTCCAGCTGGATTAGGTGTTAATCAGGTGCAGACAGACAGTCAGACAGACAGACCTAGAGAGAGACTGACTAATGGACAGATGAGCAGAGATAGATAGATAGATAGATAGATAGATAGATAGATAGATAGATAGATAGATAGGTAGATAGATAGATAGATAGATAGATAGATAGATAGATAGATAGATAGATAGATAG